>NW_026706297.1:0-222533 GCF_029867415.1 Vicia villosa | reverse complement strand
TTGAAAAACAATGAACAAGAGGAGAGAAAGAGAAAGCAAGTAATTGAGTTGCTTTGGTGTGTTTTTTGAATGAGAATGAGGCCTCTATTTATAGGCAATTGGTTCAGTACTGAGTGAGAGTGTGAGCTTGCTTAGTGAAGTTGATTTGGTTTCTTAGCCATGAAGAAAGTTTGCAAATATCTCTTATGCAATGATGGGAATTTTGATTCCATTTGATCAATCCCCTAGCCCTCGATTTTGCTTGATCTTAGGGGACCAAATTGCTGCAGAAATGAGCTCCAATTGGTTGGGAGAAGATTCCTTTGATGAATCACCAATTTGTCATAAATTCAAAAATGCAATCATTACATAATCACATGCATTTGTTTTTGGAATCTTCTCTAATCCTTATGCAATGATGAAAATGGATGTATGGCATGGTTTCAGATGTGTTATGGGTCGTGTAGCATCCATAAGAGAGGTTATTTGCACAAAATTTGCAAAGTCAAAAAGTGTCCATGACCTATAATTTCACTTCATGAGGCCAACTTTGAACAAGCATAACTCCTAGCTCAAATTGAATTTGGAGAAGGTTGAACACAATTTGGAAAGCCCTAAACATCTACTTCAAATCATTAGTTTATGTCTTCTTCAGATTCCTTTGGGAAATTTGTGAAAAATGAGGCCAAAGTTGGAAGAAAACTAGGTTAAAACACTTAGAAAAATTTCTAAGTGTTTATGACCTAAACCTCAAAATCTCCAAAACTTCATAAATGGTTGATCTTTTGAAAAAAGTTCCTTTGTAAGATGTTGTTTTATTTTGCAAGATCTACAACTTTCATGTTGGAAGTTTTTTGAGTTGTGTAGGTGAAATTTTGAGATCTCACCATGCCTTTAAAAACCCTAATTCCCGACTTTTCGCTCCTTGATGAATTTCTTTGAATTTCTTTGGCCAAATGACTTTGACATCCATATATTGATGATATTGATCTTTGAAAGTCATTTTTTGACCAAAAACCTTAAAAGTCAATGATGATCCTTCACAGTTGACTTTTTTCCTGACAAAGTGAATTTTTGGGCTTTTGTGTAGAAATAAGATCTTCTCCCCAAATGGATGATATAAATGGATTATATGGAGGTAGTAGAGATCCTTGAATCATGTCTTGAGTTTTGGATTCATGCCCTGATCAGAAGTCAACTATCTTGGTGAATTAGGTCAAAACCCTAATTTGTCGACCATGTGAAAGTAATGACTGTAGACTTTGAATTGAAGTGTGATGTCCAGTAGACCTTGTAATATGAGTTATTTGAAGATGATTGATGTCTTTGAATGACCCTCTGAGGCTTTTTAGGGTTTCCCAAATGTGATCCCTGATTTTAGTCCTTGATAGGCTCAAAACCCTAGTCTGGTGACCTGAGTAAGCCTGTACTCAGATGACTGGATGTCTAATCAATCATAGATGAGAAAAATGAAGTTTTTGAGCTCCATGATTGTATTAGAGGCTAATCTTTGTATTGATTGATCCTTTGCCTGAGCTTTCTTGTCTTTGTGCATCCTCGATTAGGTATCAGATGGAGAAATGACTGCTCTGGGTACTTGTCTTGACCTGATGAAAAATCCTGAAGATATGTCATCTCAGGGGGGTCAAAAATTAGGGTATGACAGGACCAAACTTTTTATTGTTTCCAAAAGAGGAAAAGGAAAAAAGCTGCAATAACCTAAAAGTGGGGGAGAGATCTTGGGTAAGAGGGTTGGTTATACGAAGGGAAGGTATTAGCACCCAACGTATCTATAGTACTCTATAGGTTTCTTTGCTTTGTTTTTCATTCCATGTTATGGTGGAGGTTCTTGTGAAATAGGTGGGACCTAAGGTGTTTGTTTGATTATGCTCGCAAAGATCATCGCGATCCTCTGCATACATATCCCCTAGAGGGAATCAGAGCATCTGTAGCTCGGGGTCTACGGGTGCTAAGGTTTAAATGGTTTTTTTTGTTTTATTTTGCTCGCCAAGTATCGACCTTGTGCCTACGTATTCTCAAAGGGATGTTGAGAAAGTCAGAGCAATCGTAGTTCCCACTTATGCTAGTGGAAGCAAAGGAAAAGAGACAAATGTCATCTAAATGTTCGATGTATCTAATCTATATCATCACATACATCTGTTTGTTTTTTGTTTGAAAATCTCTTCATTATAAGCCCGGGGCCATGCCACTTAGGGTGCTTAGAATGATAAAGATGTTTTTGTTTAACCAGCCTTGTGGCAAAAACTTTTAATGAAGTCAGCCTTGTGACAAAAAGTTTTGATTAATCAGCCAGCCTCGTGGCAAAAGTTTCAATGAAGTCAGCCTTGTGACAAAAAACTTTGATTAATCAGCCAGTATGGTGGCAAAACGGTTTGATTGATTAGCCAGCCTTGTGGCAAAAAAGGTTTGATTGATTAGCCAGCCTTGTGGCAAAAAAGTTTGATTGATTGTTTGTGATGATATAGAAGAGATACTCCTATCATAGAGATGATAAATGTCTAATCTCCTAGGGTATTTGTTTTGGATATTGGGGATGCTTATAAGAAGCCCGTGGGTCCTTGTACGAAGCCCAAGAGGAGGCTATCCGAGGGTCCTTGCATTGTAAGCCCAAGAGGAGGCTATGGGAGGGACAATCCAGGGTCCTTGCATTGTAAGCCCAAGAGGAGGCTATGGGAGGGTCACTCGTTTGTACAAAGCCCAAGGGGAGGCATGGTATAGTTGGTCTGAGCTCTTAGAGCGATTTCACCGGGAAACCATACTCTATGTCCTAACCTAAACTAGTGGAGATTCTTTGCACGAAGCCCAATAGGAGGCTATGGGGAACCTAGTGTTGTACTAAGTTGAACAAGCACACATATCACACATATGAACAAACATGAACAAGTATGAACAAACATGAACAGGTATGAACATATATATATATATGACAAAGTGTGTGTATAATGGAGTTTATGAAGGAAATATACCTGTAAGCATAATCCATTTGTATACACAGGGCTCGGGACTCACACTCGGGGAGAGGTCCACTTGAATTTATTCAAAGCTATGTAAACAGGTATTCACAAAAGGGCTTGGGACTTATACCTACATGGAGGCCCATGGTATATTTTTGGGAAGATTTAAAGAAAAACCTTCATTTTTGATTTGTTATTCAAAGTTAAAAATCAGATTGATCGAGGTATGTACAAAAAGGCGTATGTATAAAAAGGCGTACAATGAAATACCTAATTTCATGTACTGGAATGGGTATGTACAAAAGGGCTTGGGACTTATACCTATGTGGAGGCCCGTGTTTTATTTACAAAACATGGTTGATTGCTTTATTAACAGAGCGCGAGGTTTCGCTTTTGAAAAACTGTTTGAAGATTGTTTTGAAAAGTATTGTTTTGAAAGAGTTTTCTGTACAAAGAAAAACTGTAAAAAGGAAAAAGAGTGGGTCTTATACTCTCTAATATTCGAGAGGCCCCACTTCGTTTTGAAAATCAATTGATCAATTAAAATTTAATCAATAGTTTCAAAAAGAAATGGTTTATTCGTTTTTGAAAAGAATTGTGATCGCTCGTTTTAAAACGATTTGAATTTGAAAGAAATCAACTTAATTAAGTTTAAAACAAGTTTTAATGCTTAATTAAGACCTAAGTGATTAGGGTTTGATCACAAAAATATTTACAAGTGATTAGGTTTGAAAAAATCAAATAAAACAATATTTAAAGTATTTAAAAACACTTAAAAATATGTCATTTTAAACCTAATTAAAAGTATATTAAATAAATCTTTCTTTGTGATTTTTTTGGACATTCATAAAATATATGTGTTAAATAAAGAGTGTACAAAAAATGAATGAAAAATGAATTAATTTGGTTAGTTAAATAATTAGTTGAAGTTGTGTGAAAAATTAAAGAAAATAAGTGATAAAAAAGAAGGGTTTGGTCCCATAGGGACTTGAACTCGTGACCTTGGGGTCACTACTCAAAACAAAAGCCAACTGAGCTGCGCGCGCAGCTTGTTTATGATACACGCTCATTTAATTATATTCAAAAACAAGTGTTTGAAATCTCTGAACAAAAAATGGCGCCAAGAACACATCCCTATTTTGATTTTGAATTTCTCTAAAACTGGATTGTTTTGATCAAGTGAATAGCCTATCTTGCTCGATTTTGGACGAGGAACATGATGGTACCATTTAATTTCATTTATTTTCACTCTAAGATCATTAATTTTCTGGAAATCGTGAAGAACCCTAATCCTATGATTCAATCTGAAATCGTGTATGTGCAAGTTATGATGCAATTGATTGAGGGTTAATGATCCATATGTATGCAGAAACATGATGGTAAACCAGTTTTTCATTTATGATGCATGCATGTATGAGTTTGAAGTTGATAGGCACTTACCTCAAAAATGCCAAAGCTGGAGATCGAATTTTGCAATAGAGGAGTTCCAGTTGTTATTTCTTGATCTGAACAGCATCAATGGACCTTATGGAACATGTTTGAATGCTTGGAACAGTTTGAATTCACTTGAGCAAGGCCATGGAACCTGAACTGCAGCTGCTTGGAGTGAGAATCGAATCTGATGATTCTGAGGTTACAGATCATATGTGAGTGCTTGGATAGTTCATATGTGATGTATATGAGGTGTTGGAAGTGTTAGTTTGGACAGAAATGTTCTTGAATGGATTTTGACATGATAAGGCTCAATTTTGGTTCATGTGGAAGTGAGATAGTGGTTCTGAGATTTGAGTGTTTTTGGAAGGTTTCAATGGTTCAAACAACATCCATATGATATTTGGGAAGTGTTGGAAGCATAACTTTACTTAGAACTTCAAAGATTTAGAGGTTGAGAATTTCACCTCTTTGAAACTTAAGAAACTTGCATTCTAAGAAAGAAGAGAGAAAACCTATAATTGTGAGGTTTTGGTGTGAATTGAAGAGTGATTTGAACCTCTATTTATAGGCCAAAGTTTCTGAATATAAAGCTTTGCAAGTTGATCAAGAATTGGTGATTTGGCATTTGAAGATAAAATGGAATCTTTACATTTAATGCACATGGTTAAAAATGATAACCATGGTTAAAAATCTCAAGTGCTTCTTATCTCTTTCTATTCTGATCTCAAACCAGAAATATCTCACAATTATTGGTGGTTTATGTCATTGCTTGCATCATTAGGCAAAATGGCTTGAAATTTAGTGAAAATGGCTTGAAATTCAAGTGAAGATGATCACTAAATGCATAATTCAAAACCATAGCTATGCTCCATATTTTTTCATGCTCTTGGACATTTTGGAAAGCTCATGTTACACACTTCAAAACCCTAGTTGAAAGTTTCTTCAAGACCTTTAAGGAAATGGGTGAAAAAGATCCATGAACTTTGAAGAAAATGAGATTTTAAGTGAAGTTTTCAAAAAGTACCAACTTTGAAGCACCATATCTCTTAAATGGTTGATCTTATGGAAAAATTTTATATGTGTCAAAGTTGTTTATTGGATCAAAATCTACAACTTTCATGTTGGGAGTTTTTTTCAGTTTGTAGGTGAAATTTTGAGAAATTCCCTTCCAAAGTTTGGAAAAAACCATTGAAAAACACTTAGAAAATTTTCTAAGTATGAAAGTCAAACTTTTGACTTTTTGATTCTTGATTGATTTTCTTGATTTTCCTTGATCAAATGACTTCTCATATCATATATTGATGATTCAAAACTTCAAAAGTCATGGTTGACCAAAATTCCCCAAAAGTCAATGGTGATCTTGTACAGTTGACTTTTTCAGACGAATCGCGTTTCTGGAGATTTCAAGTGAAACAAGCTATCCTCATCAAATGAATAGTATGAATGGATCATATTGAGGTATTAGAGGATATTGAACCATGATTTGAGTTGTGGCACCATGTCCTGATTAAAAAGTCAGTTGCTCAGTGAATTAGGTCAAAAACCCTAATTGTCGACCTGATGAAATTGATGCCTGTAGGTCTTGAATTGAGATGTAATTTCCATTGTATATTGTCATAGGGATTATTTGAGGATGATTGAAACCTTTGATTGACTTCCTGGGGGTTTTTAGGGTTTCCCAAATGTGATCCCCGATTTTAGTCCCTGATAGTTCAAAAAACCCTGGTCTGAGGATTTGTCTGATCAATCTTTGTGTAGGAGATGTTCTGAGCCAATGGATTAGGTCAAAATGATGCACTTGGGGTCTTGAGGTCATGTCCCAAGTCATTAGGTCAAATCCTGAGCAAAAGTCAGGAGTATGCTGTCTTCAGTCAAAACCCTAATTCAGTCGATTCAAATCTGTTGAGTTTGTTGAAGTGAATCTCTGAGGACCAAATGTTGATTGTTGATGAAGATGATTCATTTGAAATGAAGGGAGAACAAAGCCCTAATTGATTGTTACTTGTACTGATGAGTGGTTTCTTGATTAAACCCTGCTGAGTCACAAGTAGCAAACACAAGCTATGCAATTTGTTAGAGATGCAAATGATGCATATGCAAATGATATGAGGTGGTATCTTAGGTCAAAAATTGGGGTATGACAGATGCCCCTATTTAAGTTTCTTCAACCTGAGACATGAAGATTGAAAATCTTTATTTTGATAAGGTGGAAGAGACTTAAATATCAGAAGACGCAAATTTTGGACCTAAGATACCAAAATTGCGAATGATGCAAGGATATCTCTACCGAGGGGATATCAAGAACTGACTCCGCTGGGGAAAAGAGATTGGGAAGGATATCAGGAATGCCATCTGTCTTCGTGCGGTTACATAAACTACTTCGAAATTCAAATCATCCCGCCTGAATCCTCTTTCGACGCATGGCAAAGTAATCAGAATCAAGAATACCACGAAAAAATGATAAGCGTCAATACTATGCATATTTCGTAAAAAACGTTTAAGTCCCCAAAGACAATTCCTTTCGAATTTAGCTTCAATACGAACTATCTCCGTTCCAACTTAAACCATCACTTTCGAACATGGCCATCAGTAGCCATTTTTGATCCCAACAAATGGTCATCAGTAACCATCTTCCTTCGAATTTCAAACTTCGAAAGATATTCTTCCCAAACGAAATCTTCAGCTAACAAATTGACCCCAATAAATGCCTGTTTCGAAAACAAGAGAAATAGGCGTTTCTTGCTATAACGAGATTTCGTTTTAGAGTTCCAAGACTATTGACTGACTTCATAATCATTTATGACTCTATTTCCAAAACGTCTTGTCATTTTCAAAGATGTCTTCTCATAACTTACATTCCCACGTTCTGGTCTTACTTCATGATTATTACTCCTATATACTAGGAGTAAAGCTAATAATTATTCGACCGTCGTTGGATTAAATCAACGCCTGCCGCGTGTCTCTTGGCTTTTACCCAAAATATTTGAAAGGGTTTCCGTTAAACCTTTAAATATTTCAACTTCCACCTTCATATAACTTTCACTTCTATCTCCTCATTCTCTTCACAGAAAAGAACATCTTCGGTTACATTCAAACCCATTTCCCAAATCAAATTTACCCATGGCGTCTTCTTCAAATGTTCTTCAACCTGTTCTAAAACTTCAAAATCCTATGAAGACAGGGGATCAAGAACACATACCAAATCCAAATACTGCAGAGGCGCGCGCCATCTATGCTTCTCAGGTAATCATTCCCTTTGAACTTTCTGGAAAAACTCATGCCTTCATGGGTCCTTTACCAGGAGAAAATAACTCCGCTTTGAATAAATTCTTTCCTGCTTATTACAAGACTAGGCCTTTAGTTAGTAAGAATAAGATAGACGATGAAGGCCACCCAGTCTCAGCAAACCCTGATAACCCAACAGCGACCTCAATTGAAACTCCTTTGGCCTTAGAAAAAATTAGGTTAAACTATGTAACCAATTTTGTGAAAGTCTTTAGGTCAATCCCGTTAGCAAAGGATCCTGACCTGTATTATGCTTGGCTAACGAAGGTAGAAAAGCAAAAAACGCCTTTCTGGAAACAACTAGGGATTTACGATTTAATCCAATTATCCAAAACAGGTTTAGAATATAACCAAACCATGTTAGTAGCATCAATTTACTTCTGGGATGCTTCTCACAATGCTTTTCACCTTCCATGCGGGATGGTTACCCCCACCCTCTTCGATGTAGCTGCCATTACAGGGCTTCGACCAACTAGGGAAACCTTCGACCCTAATTTCATGGATACTGACACCATTAATTTTAACGAAGCCACAGTCACCTATACTGCCTTCATTCAACAATACCATAATGAAACGGACCCAAACGTTTCTGACGAAGAACACAAAGCATTTCTAGCACTTTGGCTCTCGAGGTGTGTCTTTTGCTCTAGGTCCATACAAGTAGCAAAAAGATATCTTTGCATGGGTAACCAGCTAAATGCTGGGATAAAGTTAAACCTAGGCCAGTTAATCCTAGGATTTCTTTATGAGAATCTTGGTGAGGCAACGGACCTTATTAAGAACTACAAAACAGGGTCTCTTCTTTTCGCTGGTCCTTTCTGGCTGTTGCAACTATGGCTTAATGCCACTTTCGAGGCTCACCTCCCATATAAAAATGTCGTTGATGAAGAAAGTGAAACCATAAAGGATCGAACAGTAGAAGGAACCAGGTTGGCTTACCTAACTCCAAAGGAAGAAAGTGGCAAACTTCGTGAAACTTTCCTGGCATTCATGATGATGTTCGCTGAACGTCATCAATTCACTCCTTTGATGGCTCCATTCGTACAACGTAAGGTGGGTCCCGAATGGTTTACTCGAGAATTTCCAGCCACTTCTCCTGATCAACAAGATGAATCTATGACCATCTGGGAGGCTTTCCTCACCCCAAAGCTGTTATATCACAGACTTAGATCTCCAAAAAGTCATTGTTGTCTCCTCTGCTATCAACCGAATCTGGTTTCAAGACAATTTGGGCTGGTTCAACTCAAACCGAAGTGTTTGTATGACAAAAGGAATCACATGTGTCTACACACTTCGCATCTGACAGAAGATAAATATGAATCAAAAATCTCCCGATATGTTGGCATCACCACTTTGTCTCCTATTTCCTTCGAGCCTGATTTTTATTCTACCATAGATTTTCATCAATGGTGGACAGAATATTATTCTACGCAAATCTTCGATGCTGACAGCCTTACTCGGGAACTAACTGCAGCTTTTGCTGATGTGCAGGAGAATTTCCGGAAAGGTACTTCAACTCATATTAAATAAATTCAAGCATTTCAAAATTTCTTTGAAACTATCTATAGGCCTGATGACCTTAGTCGGACCATTCGCGAGGCTGCGGTTACTTTACGTGAAAAGTTTTCTGCTAAACTGGATAAGTTGAAACTGCCCCCGTCTGTTCGACCAGAACTGCGTTATGAAATGGCTTTCAAACTTAATCCTCCAAAATTTCCTCCACTGCCAAGTGCTGATTTTGGTGTGGCTTTAAGTCCTCCTTTTCCAGACTGGTTTGTGTGTGGAAATCCTATGAAAATTCTTCAGGAACAAACTAAAAAACGTGCTAAACGAGTGGTCCCGACTAAGCATACCTTGGATACTTTCAAAGGACATCTTCATATAGATATTGAGCATGTTCGCATTTTGACTCCAATGCCTGGAGGTTGGGGTTTAGATAATCCTTCGACTAATTCCCCCTTTTTTCATTGAAATACTGATTGATATTTTGTTCGCAACTGTTGCTCGAAAGAGACAAATCAAGGAGGCCCCTGTACAAATGGGTTCTGGGACTTCGAGGAATACTAGGGAGAGTGGGAGTGATTCTGTCACCACTAGCATAAAACCTACGGTACATGGATACCTTATATTTTAGCCTGTAAAATTTAATGAATGTTACTCACTTGGTTTTAATATGCACTTCAGAGCTCGAAGCCTCCAGCGCATTCGAAACGAAAAACTCCTCCAACAGCCGACTCAGACGATGAAGATAAATCTCCTCCTCGCACCAGACAAACGATAAAGAAAAAGCAAAAAGCTGCTACCCCTTCAGCCAAAGGAAAGGGATCTGGGACTTCGAAGCTCACCTCTTCAAGTGACAAGGTGTCTTCCGAGGATTCACCCTTGAAGGCCGCTAGCACTATCCCCATTATGGAGAGTCATAACTCCAGTCCAGACAACATTTCGACCAAGGTATTTTGGGTTTCATCATTTAATCATTTCTTTACATTCTAATTCTAATGATTAAGCTCACATTTTTACCTTGTAATTGTAGGATGATGCTGGTACCGCTACTTCTGATCTCAAAGCCTCAAGTTTACACATTGACCTTGACAAACTTCGAGGTAAATGTCTGCTCTTTCGAATGACAGATGAGTTTTCTGCCTTTCCGTTTTAATTGATCCTGATTGTCCATCACAGGTGTCTCTCAACACGAATCTCATGTGCTTTCTCCTGTTCTCGAAGACAATCAACCTCTTGCAACCATCATTCCGACTGCGTCTGCTGAAGAAAGCCATTCAAATGACGAGTCTCCACCCACTCATCAAGATGAAACTATGGAGGAAAATCTGCAATGTTCGAATAGTGGTAACGCAGCTGGACAACCAATTGGCAACGAAGACACTATATCTGAACAAGATGTTGCAGAAGAAACTTCCAAACTGGCTACACCTGGTTCTAATGAAATTTCAAACCTTGGAACTACGGTCATTCCTGTGACTACTTCGAAGCAAGCTCCTGCGATGCCTACTCCCTCATAACTAGAGCAACTCAAGAGGACTGATCCTGTGAGCTTCCTCAAGACCATGATGAGTATCGATAGCGCTACGTCTCTTGGAACTTCTTCGACTGTCTTGGCAGGTACTGGTGACAAGGATGATATTACTAAAATCCTTCATCAGATAAGAGAAAGGTTCTTTGAAACCAACCTCGTCGAAGCTCTCAGCAAGGATTCCACCAAATATTATGGCCTAAACAACCTTCTGAAGAAAGTGGATTTACTTCTTGTTCCAGTAGAAATCTCAAAAGTCATTGTTTTATTGAGTTCTCTGATTGAACAACTCCAATCTAATCTCCTTCGAAAACGGGATATTAAGGGACAACTCACAGCAAAAATGACTTCTCACAGTTCTTCATGGGAAGCTGCTAATGATGCAACGAAGAGGGTTGAAACCCTTAAGCTCGAGCGTTCGACGAACCAACGAGAATATGAAGAGTGTGAGACAAACATCAAAGCCTGGAAAAAAGAAATTGAGCAACACAAAGGGAGGATAAAGGGTTCCCAGTCTCGTCAGGTAGAAATCCAAAAAACCAATCAAGATGAATTAACTGAAGTGGCGCAGTCGGGGATTCGACACTTCGAGACGGCACAGCAGCTAGTGCCAGAGATCGAAGAACTGAAAAGACAGCAGGCATTGATCGAACGTCATATGTCCTTATGGGAGATCCAGTACTCGAAGATAAAAGATAACCTTCCCAAAGATTTTAATTAGTTGCTTCGAACCTTGTACTCTTTTTGTGCTGCGTACATATCTTGTTCTGTAATCAAATTTCTCCAAGAATATATATATATATATATATGTGCAACTTTATCTTTCAATCTCCCCACATATTTTGTTTTGCAATTATCATAAGTAATATCTTAGCAATTCTCTAAAACTTGCCAAAATATACTTTTTCCACTGTCACAGTAATTTTAATAAATGTAACCACGTGACATGATTATCCTTCGCAGCCCTTTGAGCCTAGACTTGACGTTTCTACTAGCCTTAGCCGTAACCATCATTGAAAGCTGACGTCACCTTTTCCAAAACGTCTATTTGAGACGTGCGTGCATCAGTTCTCATCATGATTCTATTTCAACTTCCAAGGGCGGGAAACGGCAGAAGCCATAACTTCTCTTTGGAATACCAAACGCAGTCCAATCAAACATTAAAACAAACCGTTCATCTACTGCCAACTTATTCTATATAAAGGGTTGGTATTCCACTTCTCCCTTCACACTTGCTTCAAAATCTTTGCCCCAAAACTTCGTTCCTCCTTGCATTCTCTCAAACACAGAATCAGACAAAACCTTTTCCAACTCTTCTTCTCCAAATGGCACTACCCCTAACTCATGCTAACATCAGGGCTTGCATCAAGAAAGAAATCAAACTTTCTGAAGAAGAGCTTGATGAAAACTTCATAAGTCTTAGCGCTCTCTTTGCTAACCAAGATCTTGAGTTTTACTATGAAATGCTGGAGGGATCTGTTTATCCCAATATGCTAGCGGACTTTTGGATGTTTGCGTCTCCGCGCATAGATCCAGAAGGCAGAACCACTATCGTTTCTGAGGTTCGAAGGGCCCATATCACTATCACTTCCTCCACCATCTCCAACCTGCTGAGATGCAATAACTCTGGAGAAACTTTTGATGACAATACCTTCAACATGACCACTTATCTTATGTTGAGGACTCTCATGGACAATGATCCTTTCAGTGCCAAGGTCATCAGGGTTTGGCATCAACTACTCGTGGGCAACTTTCGTCCATGAAACCATGATCAAAATAGCATCATGGTGGAGGATTTAGAGTTTATACTCTGTGCCCTCCGTGGGAAGAAAATCAACTTCCCTCTGATGATCTTCAAAGGACTTGTTGAAGCAGTTTCCATGGCTGCTACTCGACAAGGCGTAGTAACATGCCTTCCATATGGAAGACTCCTATCTTACATGTTCCTTAAAAAAGGGATAGTGAGAAGGATGCGCAGATCTGGATCTTTGGACATGTTTGAGGCGGAAAGCTTGCCCCAACTGTCTCTAGAGGGTTTAGATCAAAGGATCAACTAGGAGTTGGGTTGTTTTAGGCTTTATGTTTTGCATTTTGTAATCTTCAATGTTTTTTGGGAACCAACTTCTCTGTAACGCATGTACTCCTTTGGTATTAATGAAAAAATATTTTGACGTTTCTTTGGTCTTCTTACTGTACTTACTATGCATGTTTGTTTGAACATACAGCCATTTTGGTGTTAGTTCCACCATTTTGGCCTACGCAACGTACTTCGAATATCTACGTTTTTGCAAGAATCTTTACTTCATGCATGCTTGGTTTGTATCTTTTCAGATACTTCCCATTTACCCTTAAAATCCTGCGATCTTCTGCCAATTCTTCTATTTCATAAGCGTTATTTGAGAACACTTTCAAGATTCGAAAAGGGCCTTCCCAATGTGGGGACCATTTACCTAACACCTGATTCTTTCGATCTATAGGTAAAATAGCTTTCCAAACTAAGTCATTACTAATAAACGTTTTACCTTTCACCTTTTTATTGTATGCCCTGGACACTCTTTCTTTTTGTCTTTTTATCATCTCCAATGCTCGAAGTCTGTCTTCGTCCAAATCTACTAATTCATTCATCATCAATTCCCAGTAAGTGTTTGGAGGAATTTCTGCTTTCCTTTGGATTCTGACTGATTGCAAGTATATTTCGACTAGCAGTACTGCATCATGTCCAAACGTCAGTTGGAAAGTCGTTGTGTTTGTAGCTTCTTTTGGAGATGTTCGACAAGCCCAAAGTGCTTGGTCCAAAGTCTTATGCCAGTTCTTGGGCTTTCTCCCTACATGTTTCTTTATGAGACCAATTATTATTTTATTTTTTGCTTCGACTTGTCCATTTGCCTGAGCATAGTAAGGTGTAGAGGTAAATAATTTGAACCCCATTTCTTTGGCGAAGTCTTGCATCTTTCGCCCAGTGAACACTGATCCTTGATCCGTGGTTATACTTTCTGGGATTCTGAATCTGTATATGATGTGTTTTTGAATAAACTCAATTACAGCCTCCTGATCCACATTCGCAAGTGGTATCGCTTCGACCCATTTTATGAAGTAGTCTATTCCTACCAAAATGTACCTTTGACCTCTAGAAGACTTGGGGTGAATTTCTCCAATTAAGTCTAATGCCCAACCCTTGAAAGGCCATGGTTTTATTATTGAACTTAACTCATTTGCAGGGGCATGTTGAATACCTGCATGCTCTTGACATTCTTGACAACCTTTTGCAAACTCTATGCAATCTTTCAACATAGAGGGCCAATACATTCCATAACGAAATAAAAGCCATTTCATTTTGTGCCCTGCCTGGTGTGCACCACATGCACCGCTATACACATTTGAAAGAGCCAAATACTCTTCCGCTTCGCCCAGACACTTTAATAAAACTCCTTCGAGGGCTTTCTTAAACAATTCATTTCCCATTAAGATGTATGATAAGGCTCAATATTTTACCTTTCTATCCGTGTCTGTCGAAGTATCTTTCAAATAATTCACAATTGGACTTCTCTAGTCTGTGTCTGCCAAAGAGTCTACATTCAGAACTTCAAACTCTTGTTTGTTGGCAAAACCTAATTGTGAGTTCTCCAAGTCACTTGGGGAGAGCCTGGTGGCCATCGCCTTGCCTCTTACTTCGATCAGTTCTTCTAGTTTCTCTTTTGACACCCTGTACCCTAAAGCTAACTGTGCCAAATCATTCGCTTCTTGATTTTTCAACCTGGAAACGTGGTTTAGATCCACGTACTCGAATTTTTTGAGCAGCCTATTTGCTATGACAAAATACATGATCAAATTTTCTTTGATACACTTGTATTCTTTCTTCAACTGCTTAATCACTAGTTCAGAGTCTCCTTTAATTTCAACTCTGGTTGCCCCCAATTCTAACAAAGCCTCAAGTCCAGCAATCAGTGCTTCGTATTCAGCTTCGTTGTTGGAGCATAAGGGACCTTCGATCTTATACTTGAGCTTTGTTGGAATTCCATCAGGAGAAATTATTAGTATTCCAACGCCAGTTCCTTCTTTATGGGTTGAACCATCGAAGTACAGCTTCCAAGGCTTCAATTCTACGTATTGTTGAGGGCTTTCAACCACTGCATGGTCAACAATGAAATCTGACACGATTTGACCTTTCATTGCTTTAAGGGGTTGAAATATTAAAGAGTACTCAGTAAGGGCCAACACCCATTTGCCAAATCGACTATGCAATATAGGCTTTGATAGCATGTGTTTAATCACATCATAATGAGACGAAACATAAACATCAACTGGCTTTATATAATATTTTAGTTTGATATAAGAGAAGTATAGACAAAGGCAGAGTTTTTCTATTGCACTATACCTAGTCTCTGCATCATTGAGTACTCTACTTAAGTAATAAATGGCTCTTTCGATGCCATTATCACCTTCTTGAGCTAACATGCTACCTATTGTATTATCTGACGCTGAAATATACAGGCGCATGTGTTTCTTCCCATTTGGGGGAGATAAGATTGGTGGATGCATCAAGTATTGCTTTATCTTCTCGAAAGCTTCTTGATGTTCAGCACTCCATTCGAACTTTCCTTGCTTCATTCGAAGTAGGGGAGAGAATGCTTGCGTGCGTCCACTCAAGTTGGAAATGAATCTTCTCAAAAAGTTTATCTTCCCCAGTAAAGACTGTAATTCTTTCTTCGTGGATGGAGGCTTCGTTTCCATAATAGCCTTTGTTTTATTTTGATTAATTTCTATTCCCTTTTTGTGGACCACGAAACCTAAGAAATCTCCAGCCTGCACAAAGAAAACACATTTAAGGGGGTTCATCTTCAAGCCATGTTTTCTCATTCTTTCAAACGATTGGCTCAGATGGTCAAGATGACTGTTATCCGAAACAGATTTCACCACAATGTCATCTATGTATACTTGCATGCAAGTTTCTATAAAATCATGGAATATAGAATTCATTGCTCTTTGATAAGTTGCCCTAGCATTTTTTAGACCAAAAGGCATTATAACCCATTCATAGGTGCCTATGGCCCCTGGGCAGCGAAAAACTGTTTTAGACACATCTTCTTCTGCAATGAAGATTTGGTTATACCCAGAATATCCATCCAACATGCTTAGATACTCGAAGCCTGCGGCTGAATCCACTAACATTTCTGCCACAGGCATGGGATATTCATCTTTAGGCGTTGCTGCTTTAAGATCACGAAAATCTATACATACTCTTAATGAACCGTTCTTTTTAATAACCGGTACAATATTAGCAATCCATTCGACATACCTCGTGGTTCTGATGAACTTGCATCGTAGAAGTCTTTCGACCTCGGCTTTGATCTTCGAATGAATTTCTGGTGCGAACCTCCTAGGAGTTTGCTTGATGGGCTTTTTTCCTTCCTTTATGGGCAGCTTTAATTCGACCAAATCTCGCCCCAAACCAGGCATCTCGTCGTAGTCCCATGCAAAGCAATCTTTGTTCTCCTTCAACAATGCAATGACTTTTGCCTTCAGCGTTGGCGCCAGTTTCGCACTGATGTATGTTACCCTCTTCTGATCTCCATCTCCGAGATTTACTTCTTCGAGTGTATCTTGGGCTAACATTTTGATATTTGCCCCCATTGGGTCTTTCTCGAATCCCAAAGGCTCTTCGTCGTAGATTGCATCCAGTCTTTGACTTATCTCTTCCCCTGAGATCTCTTTGGCTTGAACTGGATCTTCGAGGGATTGGGGGGTAGGATGTCTTCCAGAATCCCTCGTTTCTGCTTCTCTTTGAACCGTACTTATTGTCATGTGTGATAAATCGGCTTCGAGAGCCGTGTTTCTTTTATTCTCAGCTATATAAGCCGAAATCTTTTCGAAAAAGGATGCTTCAGACATGATCAACGTCGTCGTCCCAGCCTGTTGGCCGTATCGTTGGTGAATGCTCCGTTGCTGGGATATCTTCTGGACCATCCATTATCTCTCTATTCCATTGGAATCCATTAGTATGTAAAGACAAATAGTACAAAGCATTTCTGTTTGGAGTGTATATGTCTTCAGCAGCATGACAAGGTCCTATGTTCGCCAGATTCTTGTCGAAACTAGTTTTATTGACCTGATTGACTTCAGCCATGTAGTAACTTTGATCTCCTTCGATGTTCTCTACTATGCCATCTTCTCTCCAAATGGTTAGTCTTTGATGCATCGTCGAAGGCACAGCCGCCACTCCATGGATTCACTCTCTTCCAAGCAAAAGATTGTAATTAGCTTTTGCTGGTATCACCATGAACATCGTTGGCCTGGTGACGGAACCCACAGTTAAATTCACTTGAATTACTCCTAAAGTTTTCCCTATCTTGCCTTCATAGTTGGACAGAACCATATTATGTGGTCTTATATCAGTATCGAACATACCAATTCTCTTCAGCATATATTGGGGCATTAGGTTTACTATTGCTCCCCCATCTACTAACACTTTGTTAATGCCAACATTTTCAATCTTGGCTCTTATGTAGAGTGGTTTCAAATGATTCCTCATACCTTCATCAGGCCTTTCGAAGAAAGCGTTCTGCTCTTCGACTGCCCCATTGTTCGGCACATAGTAACACACAGGTCTGTGTCTTGCCATCTCTTCCTCATCAGCTTCCTCACAATCTTCGACTTTTTTTTCTTGGTTATACTCATGAGGGAGTACTGACACAACATTGCAATTGAGATTTATAGACGATACTCCGTCTGAGTCGAAGTCATTCGTCAGCCTATCGTCTTCCTTCCAAGGGCTGGAATGCATCTTTTCTTCTTCTTTCTCATTTTCAGAATCGAACAACTTACGCTCCACTGGAGGTTTACTTGTCCCTGCCCCCTGCATTGGGATCTGATTGCTACTTGATTCTCCAGTCTCTCTTGGTTTGTATTCCCTTTGGGCTTTCTTCATCCTCTGGTGCCTTCTCCATTGGGATTTGGACATAGAAATTTTGCCTTTGTAGTTTTCCAACCTGTACATCTCTCGATTGGAAGTCTGGAATTGCTTCCTATATGCCATTGCAGTTCTTCCTCCTTGGTCCCAACTTCGCCATTTGTTGGTTCTGGTACCAGCTTGCATCCATCTATCCCTGGGTATGTCTGCAGGAACTTTGAATGTGACCCTTCGAGCTCTAGGGTGTGGGCTATCAGGCCTCCTTGATGGGGTCCGGTTGTCGAACCCATACAAGTTAGGACGAAGTCCCTGAGTCTCCCGACCCATATAAAGATACACTCTTTCGAATGATCCTGGTAGCAGTTCGTCATAGACTGCACCACATGTAGGGCACAGTGCAACTTTAGAGTTGTCGTTGTGACATCTGACTAAGAAACCAACCAAGCTTTCTTCAGACCTTGGGTATACCTTCAGCAGCAAGTTTCCTCCTCTCCAAGGTTGCTCCATTCTTTCTCGCAGGGCCCTCTCGAAATTGGCTTGAACCCTTCGATTTGTCATAACTGAACATCTTGGGCACACCACCCTTTTTCCACCATTTTTCACATGGAAATCCCAAAGATAATCCTTCAGACTGTTTCCCCTTGGCGGGATTTCAATGTTTCCTTTCTCCCTTATCAGCCATTTTTCTAGTTCTTCAATTTCAGATAAAGGGCGTCTAACATTGACCATGTTAACACCTGCCGGAGGAGCCTCAGAAATTCGTATCTGCTGAAGCTTTACTGTGAGGTCTTCATTGGCCTCACTTGTTTTTCCTTTCAGATCTTCAGTCATTTCAGCATCAAAGGATCCTTCAACATAAGTATTGAAGATCGAATTGGCATTTAGGCTTTCAGTAGCCTGCTTTCCACCTGCAATTATTTCCGATTCAGCAGCATCAACTTCAGATACTTCCACCATGTTGACATCAAGTGGTTCACACTAGTGTCAGCCACATTCAAAGGGTCTATGTCCACCTTCATAGGGTTCTTGTTTTTGTCAGCGAATTTCAGACGTCCATCCTTGATAGCATTCTAAATTAGATCCCTGAAAAGAAAACATTGTGAAGTTTTATGGCCTAAAAAACCGTGATACTTGCAAAAACCTCGCTTCTTCCGTTGTTCCAACGGAAGAATTTTTGAGTTGGGAGGTACTATCATTTGGCTATCTTTTACTAATAAGTCAAATATTTCGTCACATTTAGTGACGTCAAATGTATAAGTTTTCTTAGGAAATCTATCGCTTTTGTCATTCTCTACTGGATTCTTTCCATTAGAAGGGGTAAGCAATTTATTTGCAAGAATAAGGTGGCGCTTCTTTTAACTCAGCAAGATCTATTTCGACCTCTTCCATGTCGTATGAATTTTCGAAAGGTTCGCCATCACCGTCGTCTGCTTCGACGTATGCTACTCTCTCCTTCTTATAACTCTTACTTGCTCTGGCCTTTTCTGCTTTTAGCCGTTCGACCTGTCGAACCCTGTCTGCCAATTGGGCCATATCTCTCAGGTATTGAGTATCCAGTTTCTTTCGAATTGAATAATCTAGGCCACCTGCAGCCATTTCAACTAATTCATGTTCTGGGACAGTCGTGAAGCATCTTGATTTCAACAAACGGAACCTATTTAAGTAATCATCTATAGACTCCGTGAACTTCCTCTTGATGCTGGCCAATTCGTTCAAGCTTATCTTGGTTTGACCCATGTGAAATTGTTCATGGAATAATCTCTCCAAGTGTGCCCATGCATCTATGGAATCTGGGGGCAACGTAGTGAACCATACAAAAGCATTTTTTGTTAGCAAACTAGGGAAGTATTTAATCCTCAAGTCTTCGTTCCCTGCTAGATCCCCTGCTTCCGTCAGGTATCTGGCTACGTGCTCCACGGTAGATTCATTGGTGTCCCCTGAAAACTTAGTGAATTTTGGTACTTTGGTACCCCTTGGCAATTCCGTTTGCATAATATATTCTGCTATTAGGGATGTATAGTTTGGGCGTCGAAGCCCGATATTAAGGCCATTGTTAGCCATTATTCTTTCTATCATGGCAGTGAGATTGTTTTCTGTTGCCAGATTGTCTCTCCTAACCCTATGCACCACTTCATCAGGAAGTTCGTTTCTTCTTACAACCACTAAATTAGGTTGTGGCTGGGTAACTGCTTGTTGGCCAACGTTATTCGTTTGACTTCGAGTTTCTAAGTCTATCACTTGGTTTTGTTCGACTCGATTTTGTTCGACTGATGTTGGCCTAGGTGGCGGTACTGGGGGTCTAACTTGTTCTAGAATGGGTTGCCCCTTCTGATAAATTGATTGGTTGTTGCTTCGTCTATTTTGTGGAACTCCTAGAAAATCTGCCATTCGATTCATTTGAGATGATATTTTTTGGAAGGTTTCCGCATTATCGTGGTTAGTCCTAGCAATGTTTGTTGCTAACGGATTCAAAATGGACCCCAATTCTTTAGCAAGATTTACTAACATATCATGGTTACTTGCATCCATTTCTTGTCGAAATGTTGCTTGACTATTTGTGGTAAAAGGGGGTACTTGGGCAGAGAAAGCCGTATTCTGCCCGCTTCGACCTATCGAACCAACATTAGGCGAAAACGCTGTTGGGTTAGTTGTAGTGTATGTAGGCCCCGCTCCTCCTAATCCTGTCAAGTATGAAGGTGGCATTCCGTATTGGAAATGGGATTTCCACATCTCTGAGGCAGGTGGTGGTCTTGGGGTAAACATCTGATTTGTGGTATTAGTTGCGAAATGCGGTATCTCGCTTGTACCTGTTAATGAAGGGATAGCAGTCGAACTCGAAACTGGGAGCGTTCCTGTCGTCCCTGTGGTATTTTCAGGTATCGCCTGGGAGTTACCTATAGGATCAGATTCCGTCGAAACCGGTATAGCCTAGGTTTCTGGAGCAGAAGTCGAAACATGTGAAGAACTTACCGCTACTGTTCCTGACCCTTGTGGGGGATCCTGATCTCCCCCTGCACTGGCCACATTGACCATTTTCTTGTTGTACCTTCGTTTAGGAATCGGTTGTGCACTGTTGGTTAATTTACCGTTCCTAAGGTTCATACAAGGTCTTGATATTTTCTAGACAAAACAAAGCAATCAATTAATAACAATCTGTTTGACACGGTCCGACTGGGCATGCCAATTTGTTCACTGTGATTTCCGGTAAACAACCGCTAGTCTTCCAAACTATAATAAATATGATTTGGTTACTCGCAGGATCGACTAGATTGATCCTAGGACATAGTCAAAAAGGTTATTATTCATGATAGTTCGAATCATGTCTATGGTTGGCTTGTCTCGAAATAAGAAATGCTTAATCAAAGAAATAAAGATTAACAATCACCTTGTTATACACGTAAATACAACATCAGCGAAAGATAAAATAAAGATAAAATATAAGACAAAACTGTAAAGTGCAAGAATCTTAAAGTACAGAAACTTAAATGCTTCGAAACTAAATAGAATGGAAATAAAGAATGCAGGAATGTAAATGACAGGAAGTAAGCGAAATGCAGTAATATCTGAAGATACTTGAATAAAGAAAGATACAAATGTATTTAAATTGATGGTGGTGTCATACGTACATTTCTCAGCGAAACTCGTTCTCTTAACACTTTATACTTGAGCAATATGTGAGTGATTTGTACAAAATGAACACACGGAATCCTAACATTAAGACCCTTATTTATACTAATTTCGACCCTAACGGTCCTACACTAATCTAATGCCACGTTACCCGCAGAAAATCCAGGGATGCCATCTGTCTTCATGCGGTTACATAAACTACTTCGAAATTCAAATCATCCCGCCTGAATCCTCTTTCGACGCGTGGCAAAGTAATCAGAATCAAGAATACCACGAAAATATGCTAAGCGTCAGTACTATGCATATTTCGTAAAAAACGTTTAAGTCCCCAAAGACAATTCCTTTCGAATTTAGCTTCAATACGAACTATCTCCGTTCTAACTTAAACCATCACTTTCGAACATGGCCATTAGTAGCCATTTTTGATCCCAACAGATGGTCATCAGTAACCATCTTCCTTCGAATTTCAAACTTCGAAAGATATTCTTCCCAAACGAAATCTTCAGCTAACACACCGCGGGCCACCATCTTCTCCGGCGAGCTCACTCTTGGATCCTGCAAAACATGGCCGAAACAGAAACAAAAGAGATCCTTGTCCACTAATTTGGACCTCACGAATCCAATGGTGAGGTCCTTTTAGCTTGAAACGACCTGCAAATAGAGATACAGACAGAAACCAAGCTTGTGCCCTAACAATGGCACTGTGGCATTCTAACGGTTAAGCTCCAAAGTAAAGGTTCAAAATCAATCTAAAGACGATTAAGAACATGTATGTATGCAAAGGATTGATCCATAATGCTTGAACAAAGAGTTTGAGATAAAAAATTTACCAATACGGTGGAACTTTGGAGGGGACGATCCAGCAGGTCTCGGGCTTCACAAACGATGAGAGATCACTCCTGGTAACCTCCCGATAAGGATGCATTGCTTGGAACTCGTTGATATTAGCCGTGGGAGGAGAAACTTTGTGCCTTAAATTTCGTTTTTCCCCCCATGCTGCAGCTTACTTGTATATATATAAGAGGAGAATTATGTTTGAATTGTGGGCTTGGACCTCATGTTCAAAGAGGAAAATATTTGATTGAAAAATAATGTGAAAACTTGCTATTTTTGGATTTTATTGTTTTCAATCTTTTCCAATCCCTTTTGCACGAAATCTAATTCATATTAATCATGTTTGGATGATTGGATTTGATTGGGAAATCATTCTTTTGATAAAATCTAATTATTTCATATTTTACTTAATTTATTTAACATTTAAATGAATAAAATTTAAATAAATGAAATAAATATCATAAAAATAAAATAAATAGGTTTATAAGTATTGGTGTGGTCCATGGATATGTTTGAAATCAAAAACTTAGGCCCAAGAACTCAAACTATCAAAGTTCTCTTTTTTGCATGAAGTGTAATTTCTCAAATCGACCAACTTGTGCAACCCATAACTCATTCAAATTTTATCATATGGAGATGATATAAGACTTTTTGAAAAGATCATGATGTCCTCTACAAGTCACTTCGGAACATATTTTTCATTTGGAGATTTTATCTTGATGATATGGCTCCTGACGAAAAACAGCTTTTTGTAAGCTTCTAGAAGGACCTGTAATATTTTGGCTTATATCTCTTATGCGGGAGCATTTCTTGACCTTGGGCCCAACATTAAAGTTGTAGAGGATGAAATTTCCTTGAGAATAGGATTCGGTTGGACAATTTCTGATGAACCATGTGGGAGATATGCTCAGTCAAAGTTCAGTTGACTTTCTTCTACAAAACCCTAATTTAGAAACTATGAGTTTTGTTGATTTCTGAAATTTCCTTGATGAATCATAATCAATCCTTGACCAAATGATTAATGATATTTCAAAATAAGGATTTTGACAAAAAGTTAGGAATTTTGACTGTACTTTGACCACAGTTGACTTTTAGGTCAAATCAGTCGACTGTTGACATTTGAGCTGTTGATTGATCAATCTTTTGAATCAGAGTTGGAAAGGTGGCATGAGGAACCTTTGAAGAATATGAGAGGCCATGGATCCATTTGAGGTCTTAGAACTTGATTTTACTTTGAGAGATACAAAACCCTAGTTTAGAGGTTGTTGTTTAGGAGAGAGACTGCATGCTTCCTTCTTGTATATCTTTGAGCATTTGAAAGTCAGATGGACTGAAATATGAATAAATATGATGGGCAAATTTTGGGGTATGACATCAAACATATAACTAACAATCATTTATTCATCCCCAATCATGTGAATTTCTGGAAAAAACGTAAGAACCCTAAAACTAATTTTTCCAATTAAATTCTTAAAACACAAAATCAAGCCCTAAAACTTTAGGGCTATTAATCCCTACGTATTTCTGAACATAATGGTATAAAACATTGTTAAAAATGATTCTCAAATAAAGGAGTTCACGTTTTTAAATTTACCTCTAAATTGAAACTCAAATCAGGCAATGGGGGACTTCCAGAAGTTGGTTCTTGATCTTGCTAGCTCCGTGGGACCTTGTGGAAGCTTTATGGTCTCTCAATTGACCTTGAGACCTTATGGAACCTTCTACTCGAAGTTACCTACAAGACAAGAAAGTAAAAGTGGAACTTGGTGTTCCAAGTGTTACAGTTGCAAAACAATGGTTCAGATAGCTTCCATATAGTATATAGAAGGTATTCAAAGTGATAATTTGGCCAATGTGTGTATTGTAACAGCCCGATTTTATTCGCTATTATTTTAGTAATTATATTATTTGATGTTGTTAATAATTATTTATTTATTTAGTTATTATGTGATATAATAATTATTTAAGTATTTAATTATTTGTGTGTTTGTGTTATTTGGCTTAATTAAGTAATTAGAGAGGTTTTAATGATTTAGGCCTAAGTGGTAGAAGATAACATAATAGATGGATTATGGGTTAAGCCCATTAAGATAAGAGATAGTAAGAGTAGAGATTAGGGTTAGAGAATCATAACTCATTTTTGGGGAGAAAGAAGAAATAGAAGAGAGAAAAACTCAAAGGGAAGAGCACTTGAGGGAAGAAGAAAAATTATCGAGGAAGCCTCAATTTTCGCAGCAAGTTTCAGCAGAAAACCACCTTGCCAAATCGGGCGTATCTTTCAATCCAACCGTTGGATCATTCCGATACTTGGTCACGACATTGCTGGCTCGTAAAGGTAAGTTATGACTGGAGCGATTTTCATTTTGAGGGTTTTAAGTTCGTCTGATAAGCCAATTTCCGAACTGGTTTTTAGGTGTGTCTCCATATGATGTTAGGAAGGATTTCTTTTGGAGAAAAGCTTAGAGCTATGGTGAAAGAGTCCAAATTTACCAAGGTAAGGGTGGGGTTCTTTCATGATAAAGGGTTGTATGATAGTATGATGGTGAAATAATATGTTTAGTTATGGAATTGAAAATGTTAGGGTTTATGTTAGATTCTCATGAAATTGACTCTAATCATGTTTTGAATGAATTGTCAATAACATGTAATTATGTTTGTGCGAGCTATGTGATGAATTGTTGATAACATGTAATCATGTTTGTGTGTGTTATGTATTGATGAATTGTGGATAACATGTAATTATGTTTGTTGTTAGTATGTTGAATTTGTTGTTGTTGTTGTAGACCCTATGGTCAAAGTTGATAGGATGTATTGTGTGGATAAGCATGAAGTGAATATTGTTGTATAGTTGGAAATGATTATGTTTGAAATAACATGATGTATGCTCTTTATGACGAATAGCTGTTATTATGAGGAGGAGGATTATATGATGATACTTATATGATGATGATGTATTGTGAAGTTGAATATGTTGTTATTGTTGAGCTGTTGTTATTATAACTTGTTGTTGATGCGTTGACAAAATGGTAGGCCTATGGCCAATGTTGAATAAGTTGAATTATCCCGGTTTATGGACATGCTTGAGTTGTAGGTCGTATGACTAGTGCTGATCTAAGTTGATGCCATAGATGCATATTATAAGTTGTTGTTTGTTGTGTGTTGTTGTTGTCGTTGCGTTTTTGTGAATATGTTGTTGAAGTTGATAATCTCGTTGTTAAGTTGTGTTGTGAGCCTTTGGCTAAATTTGAACGGTGTGATTGTTGATATGTGACCGTTGTTGTGTTGTTGTTATGTCGTTGTTTCGTTGTCGAGTTGTGGTCGTTGTATGTTGTCGCATAGCATAACATTAAAGTTGGACTGGATTGGCAATTTTCTAAGTTGGAGCTAATGCTAATTAAAGTTAGTCTGGATTGGCACGTTCTAAATTGAGGCTTTCCCTTATGCCTCGGAATTACTGGAAATGTTCTAAGTTAGGAGTTTACTCCAAATGGTACCATATGCATCTACATAGTTTGAGTTGCATAATGAGTCGCATATCGAGTTGTTGTGTTGATGAATGATTGTTACGTTAAGTTGATTATGTTGCTGTCTAAGTTGGATTAAGTTGATTATGTTGTTGTTTAAGTTGGATTAAGTTGATTATGTTGTTGTTTAGGTTGGATTCGTGGTTGTGAATTCATTGCTATGTTTTGTTGATGTTTGTCGTGATGATAGTTATGTTGATTCTTGTTGTGATTATGAAGGAAATGTTGTAGTTGTGGATGACTTAGTTGTGAATTTGAATATGTTATTATGATTAATTATTAACATTGTTGTTGTGATGCAAGTTGCTTTGAGATGAGAAGTGGTGAATAGTGTATGATCTTATCTTCGCTATATGTATTATCATACATTCTTTTATACTGTTTGATATCTCACCCCTTCTGCTGATGTTTCCCCTACCATGGGAAATGGGCAGGTACTCAAGTATAGCTGTGAAAGTTTGTAGCTTCATCGAGTCCAATTGGTGTGTCGCTCTGATACGTAGCACTCGGTGGGATGTTTATTTTGTTGTTTCATGTAGTTAATATATAAGTTTTTGAGTTCTAAGTTGAATAATAAGAAGTACTATGATGTTTTAAAGTTGTTTCTGATTGAATAAAGATGATTTATTTATAAAGTCAAATTTTATGATTCCGCTGCATATTAAATAAAAGTTGGTTTGTTCTTAGAGCTGATATAAGTCGTTTGTGATCCTCTAAGATTGAAGTGCTGTGAATATGATTATGTGTTGTTTATATGAAGTAAATGTGATATCCCAAATGCTTGTTGATAGTTTTAAAATACTCTGATTTCTGCATTATAATTTCGGGTAGAATTTGGGGTGTTACATGTATGGAATAACAATTGGATGGTTAAGGCTCTAAGGGAAGCTTTAATGGAGGTTGAATGGTGATTCAGAGTTTGGAGTGTTTGGGAGGTATATGGGAGTTATGAACAACTTCTATATAGTGTTTAGAAGGTGTTTGAAAGGTTGGTTTGCACTCAGAACCACTGCAACTCAAAATGGCTCTCAAAATGCAAAGACACAAAAAATGGAGTTTTGGATCATATGGTGACTTGGAGATTTCTTGTGTGTTCTTTCATGGAAGCAAGACCCTCTTTTATAGGCCGAGATTAGGGTTTGTGGAGGAAAAATCTATTGGATTCACCAAGAGAGAAGGTTAATACATTAATGTGGCTATTAATTTCTCTCTCTTAATGAATCCAATGATCCTCTCATCTCTCATTATAAAATGCTCTCACTTGATATATAAATATAAATAAATATATATATATATATATATATATATATATATATATATATATATATATATATATATATATATATATATATATATATATATATATATATATATATATATATACGATAATGATTATTAAAAACAAAAATAAATCTTATTAAGCATAAATTTAATAATGTAAAATAAAAATACAAAATACAGTATACTAAATATATGTTTTCAATACTAACAATTGTTAGTCATTTTGATTAATTTACATAATGTAATTGTTTGTAAAAATACCATGTATGATGAAATCTATAATATAAGAAAAGTCTCATTTTCACTCTACTTAAATCTACAAAAGTCGGACCATTTTTCAGACCTGATTTTTACGGACTTTCTGTAATGTTTAAAAGATTGGCAATATGAATAAAATTTTCAGTTCTTCATATTGGAAATTGAGAAAATATTATAGATTGATTGGTTTGGTGGTCCAAAACCTATCAACGGTAAACTTTATGGATTTGCTTATTTTTGGTTTCCACTTTTTTCTCATTCATCTTTGAGGATTTAGATGGTTGGAGTAACCAAGAAAGTTAATTATGAAAATGATCTGTCTCTATATCTTTGGTATATGTGATAGCATGATTTAGTTTCTAAAAACTATTTTTTTAATTTTTAACAATTACAAGATCAAAATGCATATTTTAGTTGTTTGTGTTATGCATCATCTACGGTAGCGATTGCCATAAGTGAAAAATAATATCAGAATTAATAGTTTATTTTTAACATTTTTGTATTTTTAAATGCCTTTTTAACGACCAATCATTACGTTGGGAATAATTTAATTGATATAGAATCAATACATTAAAATCATATCAATCTCAATTTCAGTTACTTACCAATAACTTAATTGAAATAAAATAAATACATTAAAATTGAGTGAATCAAATTAACATTCACTTGATTTCCTTCAAAGTTATTTAATATAAACTTTCCAAAATAATGAATTTATCAACATAATTTTGAAACTAAATTTTATAATATTTCTAACCTCTCATTTAACAAAAAGATAAATATTATTAGATACATATTTTAATAAAGTGTTTTAGGTATATCATTGTTTTTATATATTGTATGGATTTTCTTCATAAAAAATGCATAATTACTAATATAAAAATAAAGTGTTTTAGGCATATCATTGTCGTTATATATTGTATGAATTTTCTTCATAAAAAATGCATAATTACTATTATGAAAAAGTTATCACATTTTTTGTATTGATATTAAATTACATAAATAATATGTTTTTACTTTCTCTTTTGTTGTAAGTTGTTGTTTTAAGAATTCATATCACAGTGAAAAATATATTTGGTGTAAAATTTGAAGTAAGGAGGTTCCACCAAACAAGTAATTTATTATTTGTAATCTAATTGTAGTGAATTTTACAAAATAATTAAGAATGTTTATATAAAATACTAATTAACATTAATTGAAATTTAAATAATTATAAAATTACAAATAAATAGTTACAAATTTCAAATAAAATATCATACTTTTTTAATATTTTAATATATATTATATGATATATTGATTTAAATTATGTAGATTCCTCGTGGTTAATTTATTTATATAATATTTGGTTCATATGTACATTATATTAAATATTTAGTAAAAATAAAAGTATTTTATATATAATAATTCTCTATTTAGATAGTTAATTAAAGTATATTTTTAAAATATTTTAAATTACAACATGTGCATTCGTCATTCTCTGTATAGATAAACTAACTACTATTTTCTATTTTCACTTTAATAAGATTTCTTACTAATACTTTAGGTGTTAATAAGCATAAGTAATCGAATGAAACATAAGTACTGTATGAATAAATAGTAATAGGTTGAAACATAAGTAATGTATGAATAAATAGTAATAGAATGAAACATAAGTAATGTATGAATAAATAGTATCAAAATTGTATGATATTTTTTATTAATCATACAATTTGTTTGTCATTTAAAAAATTTAAAATTTTTACGGGACAAATTCATCAATGATCAATATATATTTATCTATATATAATATAATATAGTTGAAATATTAAAATTAAAACTTTAATGGGGTAAATTTCATCCAAATACAAAATAATATACTACGGATACACACGGGTAACAATATAGTACGCGCATAGGGTACTGGTATTAACACATGTAATTAAATAATGAATAATAATGAGAATAAGTTTACTATTGATTTAAATATTTTCATAATTAATTCCAAAACAAAAATATTTATATATAGGAATAATTAACTGTTGATTCAAATTTTTATATATATGGAATAATATATTTGATTTGTAAATTGATTTTAATCAATTATATTAAATAGTTATTACTAATTGAATTATATAATTTGATTGAATATTTTTTCATTATAATTTGTCAATTTAAGATTTTTGTTATTATAAAATATTTTAATTATCATCAAATATTTTTAAACAATATTATTTTTATCAACGGAACTAAGTTTACTATTGATACATATATTTATATAAATAGTGTCAAAACAAAAATAATATTTATTATTTTATAGACGGGAAAAATATATTGTTGATTCAAATCATAATTTCTAACTTTTTAAAACATGGGTACTAATATGGTATGCACATATTGAATATTAACGGGAAAATGAAGTTTATTGATCAATATATTGAATATTAATGGAAACACAGAGTTACTAATCAAATTATTGAATATTAACGGGAGCACATAATTATTGATTAAAATATTGAATATTAATGGGAGCACGAAGTTACTGATCAAAAATTTGAATATTCTCGGAAACATTAAGTTATTGATCCAAATTTCGAATATTAACGGAAACAAGTTTTGAATATTAACGGGAACACGAAGTTACTGATAAAATAATAAATATTAACAGAAACACGGAGTTATTGATAAAATATTGAATATTAACGGGAACACGAAGTTACTTATAAATTTTTTGAATATTAACAGAAACATTAAGTTACTGATAATTTTTTTGAATATTAACGGGAACACGAAGTTATTGATCAAAATAATGAATATTAACGGTAACACGTGTCATACCCTAATTTTTGACCCCCCTGAGATGACATATCTTCAGGATTTTCATCAAGTTAAAGCAAGTACCTAGAGCAACCTGACATTCAATCGAGGGTGTTCAAAGACAAGAAAACTCAGGCAAAGGATCAATCAATAGGAGGATTAGTCTCTAACACAATCATGAGACTCAAGAGCTTCATTATTTCACCTATGATTGATTAAGACACCCAGTCATCTAAACACAGAATTACTCAGATCCACAGACTAGGGTTTTGAGCCTTATCAAGGACTAAAATCAGGGATCACCTTTGGGAAACCATAAAAAGCCCCACGGGATCATTCAAAGACATCAATCATCTTCAAATAACCCATATGGCAAGATCCACTGGACATTACACCTCAATTCAAAGTCTACAGTCATCATTCTCATCTGGTCGACAATTAGGGTTTTTGACCTAATTCCCCAAGATAGTTGACTTTTTAATCAGGGCATGAATCCAAAACTCAAGACATGATTCAAGAGTCTCTACTACCTCAATATAATCCATTTACATCATTCATTTGAGGAAAAGATCTTGTTCCTACACAAAAGCCCAAAAATTCACTTTGTCAGGAAAAGTCAACTGTGTGGGATCATCATTGACTTTTAAGGTTTTTGGTCAAAAAATGACTTTCAAAGATCAATATCATCAATATATGGATGTCAAAGTCATTTGACCAAAGAAATTCAAGGAAATTCATCAAGGAACAAAAAGTCGGGAATTAGGGTTTTTGAGGGCATGGTGAGAACTCAAAATTTCACCTACACAACTCAAAAAACTTCCAACATGAAAGTTGTAGATCTTGCAAAATAAAACAACATCTCACATAAGAACTTTTTTCAAAAGATCAACCATTTAAGGGTTTTGAAAATTTTGAAGTTTTAGGTCATAAACACTTAGAAAATTTTCTAAGTGTTTTAACCTAGTTTTCATCCAACTTTGGGCTCATTTTTCACAAATTTCCCAAATGATTCTGAAGAAGACATAAACTAATGATTTGAAGTAGATGTTTAGGGCTTTCCAAATTGTGTTCAACCTTCTCCAAATTCAATTTGAGCTAAGAGTTATGCTTGTTCAAAGTTGGCCTCATGAAGTAAAATTATAGGTCATGCATCATTTTTGAACTTTGAAATTTTGTGCACATGACCTCAATTATGGATGCTACACGACCCATAACATATCTGAAACAATGCCATGCATTCATTTTCACCATGCCATAAGAATTGAAGAAGATTCTAAAAACAAGAACATGTGATTATGTAATGATTACATTTGTGAATTTATGGCAAATTGATGAATCACCCAAGGAATCTTCTCACCAACCAATTAGAGCTTATTTCTGGCTCAGAATTTTCCCCTAAGATCAAGCAAAATCAAGGGCTAGAGTATTGATCAAATGGAATCAAAATTCTCATCATTGCACTTGGGATATTCTTTGAATTTCTTCATGGCTAAGAAACCAAAACTCTCCCACTAAGCAAGCTCACTCTCTCAATCAGTACTGAACCAATTGCCTATAAATAGAGGCCTCATTCTCATTCAAAAAACACACCAAAGCAACAGAATTCTTGCTTTCTCTTTTCTTTCTTCATACTTAGTTTTTTCAAAGGTCATTTGGCAAGAAGACTCGGATTCTTCAAACCAAAGCTCTCTCTTTGAAAATAAGTATTCAAACACATTGAGGGAGGTATTTGGGAGTGATCCAAACCTCTGGAACACTTCTGGGCGTGGAGAATCATCACCTTCACCTCTCATTTGGAGCACTTGCAGTTGGAGGACCATGGAGTAATTCAGGAGTTTTCAAGCCAAGCCAATCATCCAGACACACTCCTCAGGTCATAGTGAAGCTAACCAGGTGGCTGCAGCTCATCTGTAACTCGAGAATCATCACCCTCCATGTTCACTTGAAGCTGAAATCGAGGGAGGTCCATTGAGCAATTCAGAAGGATTCAAGCTCCAATAAGCATTCAGTTAGCATCATTGAGTCTCGAGGAAGCTATTGAGATCATTCATTCAAGCCCAGGTGCTCTCTAACATCCTCACGACCTTCATTTTCAGAGGTAAGTTTCTCAACTCCATCCCTCTAATTCGTGTATCTTTCTGGCTAAAACTCAACACCATTCTATTCAGCATCATAAGAGGATTAAAAACCCTCTATCATCAGTCATTTATGCTTCAGTATAGTCATTTAATTTGAATTCCAAATTTTAGGGTTCTTCACGTATTTTAGATAATTCAGTAGATATAGTTAATATAAATTCATAATAGTTACATATCTAGAATCGTGAGTGAATTTAGAGCAAGTTTGGTCTTTATATCGTTGCAAATGGTTGAGAATTGAGAGAGTTCAGAAATTCAAATTGTTGGAGCTTGAGGAAGAAGATGACAATGGTGGTGGCGCGCAAATTTCAAACCTCAGGGTAGAGTTTATTTTATATTTAATGATAGGTGTTTTATAAACGACTGAATAACTTGCCCCAGTGGCCACACATGCGCTCTTAGTCTCCTCATGCCTCAAGTCTGGGGTTCGAATCCCCCTCGCCCCAGACTTTTTGTTTCTTTTATTTTTCCATGATTAACCACTTGTTTGAAAATATAATGAACTGGATGTGTGACAATAACACCAAGCGCGCGTTGGCCCAGTGGTGTTATTTTGGGTTAGTGACTTGGAGGGCGTGAGTTCAATCCCTCTAGGTGACAAAACATTATTTTTTATCACTTATTTCCTTCAATTTTCTCACAACTTCACACAATTAATTAACCTATCAAACTAATTTATTTTCACTTCATTTTTCACACACTTGTCATTTAATACATCTATTTTGTGAATAATCAAAAAAAATCATAAAAATATTATTTATTTCATATATTTTTATTAGGTTTAAAATAATATGTTTTAAGTGCTTTATTAAAAACTTTAAATATATACATTCACTTTGTTTTAACCTAATCATGTTGTAAATAAAGTTTATGATAAAACCCTAATTGTTTAGGTCTTAATTAGGCATAGATCTTCATCTTTACCTTAATTAAGTTGACTTTTTGTCAAATTTCAAAACTGTTTTCAATCTCCGAATAAATCAAATGATTAAGGTTTTCAAACAACAAAACCTTGTATCATTCCAAATCATTTTTTTAAATTGCTTTTACACCAGTACTGTAAAGTACTGGGCCTCTAATAGAGTGTAAGTCCCAAAAACCTTCTCTTCTTAGCTTGTTTTCAAAACTATATTTTCAAAATCTTCTTTCTGTTTTCAAAACATTCTTCTGGTATTTGAAGGGCATTATTCCCGGTGAAACTCTTCAGATACCTATGTGACCTTTGTCCATCTTCACTTCTTCTGTTTTCAAAAACCCTTAACTGTTTATCATATATATATTCAACTGTTATCCACCAATTACTGTTGAGGCTCTGTCCATACTTCTTCAAAGGCCTCCACTCCATCCAGGTTAGGCTTTACAAGCTTTCAATTTACAATCTTTATTTAAATTACTGTCAAATATAAACTGTGCATATATTAGCTTAGAACTACGTTTGAGTATAAACCCTAGGACAGTTAAACTATATATATATATTATAGGAATATGGCCTAGGATTGAGAATGTCTTCCCGGTGAAGGCTCTTTTCTAATTAGAGATCTGTAGTTCAAACCCCTAAGATGAATTATTCCCGGTGAAACATCTTGGTAAAAACCTTAGAATCCAAATAATAGGACACATCCACCCAAAGAGGAATTATTCCCGGTGAAACCTCTTACCCATTTTCTTAGAGCCAAAATAAGTTCAAAACTACATAGCTTTCTCTTGTGCTATAACAAGGACCCTCGATTAGCCTCCTCTTGGGCTTTGTACAAGGACCCACAGGCTTCTTAAAAGCATTTCCAGCTTCCTCTTGAGCTTGTATACAAGGACCCATCAGGTTTCTTATAAACATAGGAACAGGTCTTTAGTCACCTTTTAGCCTACCCTGGTGAGTTTCTTCCAATTTAAACCAGACTTTAAACAAGCTAAGTTTGTCTCAATTTTGCATTGAATACACCTTTTGGAATGAGAGACATGGACAATCTCTGTCACCCTTATCTTCATCAATCTTCCTTAGCAGAGTCTAGGATCTATGTTTATTTTCTCCTCAGCATGTGTCAGCCTTCATCTTGGGCTTTAAACAAGAAGTCTCCATTAGATAATCTTTCTGCCATCCATTTCAATCATAAATTCCCTGGAAAGGGTTAGCTTCCACACATTCTTTCATTTTCAATAAAACCCCTGGAAAGGGTTAGCCTCCAAAGTCAATTAATAAAAATGTCAAAAAATAAAGATTCATTTCTCTTAGGAGATAATTTCCCCAAAAGAGTCAAAACCCCTGGAAAGGGTCAGCCTCCAAAAAACATATAAAGTCAGTCTTTTAACAGACAAATTCACCAGCTCAGTCAAAATCCCTGGAAAGGGTTAGCTTCCAAAGAAAAAACAGTCTTTTAATAAATAAAATCTCCTCAATAGAGTCAAAACCAACAAAAACAGTTAGCCTCAACCTTGGGCTTCATACAAGGCATCCAAACAATAAAACTCCCCTGTCAAGAGTCAGCCTCAACCTTGGGCATTGTACAAGGCAGATAATAGAGTTTCCCCAGTGAGTTCTTCATCATTCAGTAGCCACAACCTTGGGCTTTGTACATGGCAGATAAACCATATTTTCATGTGTCAAAGATTCCTAACATCTAGGATCTTTTCCCATAGAGTCATCCATACTCAATTCATTTAAAAAAGGAGTCTGCCACAACCTTGGGCTTTGTACAAGGCAGAAAATAATGTTTTCCCTAGCTAGAGTCAGCCACAACCTTGGGCTTTGTACAAGGCAGAAAATAATGTTTTCCCTAGCTAGAGTCAGCCACAACCTTGGGCTTTGTACAAGGCACATAAAATAGAGTCACTCATTCAATTATCCTCAGCAATCAGCCACAACCTTGGGCTTTGTACAAGGCACATAAATAGAGTCTCCCTCAGTAGAGTCAGCCTCAATTTTGGGCTTTGTACAGAACACAAAAATACCCTGTAATTAATCCTCAATGGAGTCATCTCCCAGAGTCAATAATAATTAATTAATTAATCAAAAAGCCTCAAGCTTGGGCCTCATACAAGCCAGCTAAAGTCAAATCTTTTATACAGTAGATAGACATAGCTTATCTCTATAGAGAGATATTTTTACTACTCTACCACATTCAAACAAACAAACATTTCCATTTCAAATTTCAATTTTAATCAAGTCTCCCATTTAGGATTTTGAAAGGCATGAGCTGGCAGTAAAACCCAGACATGTGGTAACTTTCCCTAATTTGGATGAGCATCTTTCTTTCATTTAAGAGGCATTTGACTGGTATACTTGCACATACACAAGTAAGGTCCCCCTCTTGAATGAAATGAATTCAGTTATTCTGTCACTCCTTTAAATGTTTGTGGTAGAATAGTACTAATACCTCTCTGTAAAGATGATTTCATGTCTCTTTACTGTAAACAGAGATTTAATTCCAAGCTTTAACCTTGAGCTTTAAGCAAGGCACCAAAAAAATATTTAATTTCCCTAGTTAGTTCCCCGAACTACATTAAGCTCTGACTTCCACTAGGGATGTGTAGGCATGAGGTTCACAAGGAATCTCAGCGAGCTAATAAAATACTAAAAATAGTCAGTCTGTCTGTCTGTCTGTCTTTTCAAATCAATTCAATTCTCTCTCCTAACACAAAGGAGAAACTTTCCCAATCATTAGCAGCAAACACAATCACAATGACACAGAGAAGGTTCCTGTAGAGTACTACAGATATGTAGGGTGTTTAAACACTTCCCTATGTATAACCGACCCCCCGGACTCCAGAATTTCTAGTCTAGGTGAAATCCCCACACTTAGCAAACTCCTAGGGTTTAGTTGAGATCTTTTTTTCCCTTTCCTACTCGTAGGACCAATAAGAAAGTTCGTGTGATATCGTAGGAAGAACTGAAACAAAATTCATCCCACCACGGGCGCATTCTCCTTCCAAATTTCGCGTGAAGGGTTTAGCGTGCCGTCCTCCCAAGTGAAACCGGGAGGTAAAGAAAACGACCACCACAACACGGAGTTACTAATCAAAATAGTGAATATTAACGGGAACATGAAGTTATTGATCAAAATATTGAAAATTAACGGGAACAAATTTAGAATAATAACGGGAATACAAAGTTACTAATCAAAATAATGAATATTAGCGGGAACATGAAGTTACTCATCAAAACATTGTATATTAACGGGAATGTGAAGTTACTGAATAAAATATTGAATATTAACGAGAACATGAATTACTGATCAAAATATTGAATATTAACGGGAACATGAAGTTACTGATAGAAATATTGAATATTAACGGGAAAATGAAGTTTATTGATCAAAATATTGAATATTAACGGGAACATGAAGTTAGTGATCAAAATATTGAATATTAACGGGAACCTAAAATTATTGATCAAAATATTAAATATTAACATGAACATGAAGTTCTTGATCAATTGATCAAAATATTGGATATATTAACGCAAACATGAGTTATTAGTCTAAGTATTTTACTATTAATTATGTATTTAATGGACTTTGCATTTTAATAACCGAGAAAAATAGTGACATTATAGCATACCTCAACAATACCCGTGCGAACGCATGGGTAAATTTTGGCATCAATCCAACTCAATTATTATTTTGTTATATATATATATATATATATATATATATATATATATATATATATATATATATATATATATATATATATATATATATATATTCTATTCTTTATCAATTTCATTTTTATTATGTTTTATTTAATTTTTATATTCTCCTAATATTTGCGTGCCAAAATGGGTACCCGTGCGAACGTTTATATTCTCCTAATATTTCCTAATTTTTATATTATATTCTTTATCAATTTCATTTTTAATTTTATTATGTATCTTTACTCAAATAAATGTATCATAATAATAATTAGATAAATTTCCTTTTTTTTATAAAACAAATACAATATTAAACAAAATAAGCGTGCCTGAACAGGTATCGCACTAGTTATCAAATATAAACACGTGTGTGATGAGATGACCAAATAGAGATAATAAAATAGGTGTTTATAAAGAATAACAAAAGAATTAATATAACTATAAATTAATGTATATATGGGAGTTATAAAATATTAATTAATATATTAATTTATTTTTATATTATATTAATATATATGATTTGATTAACGAGTAAGTATGAATAATTCGAATTAAATAGTGATATAAAAAGTTGTTAGATATTATTATTATTATTATTATTATTATTATTATTATTATTATTATTATTATTATTATTATTATTATTATAGCATATCTTTGTTGGGATAGTTTGGTCTTTTTTAATTTTGAGGGTAAAATATTGGAATGATGGGTTTAATTAGTTTTTTTAATATTGGAAAACTACAATTTGAGAGTAAAATTGGAATGATGGGTTTAATTATAACAATTGAAATTAATTTTTGCTTATATTTAAGACCAAGAATTTTTTTTTTTTGCTGCTTACATATAAGACTGGAGGGAGTATATACACATTCTGATGTATCCCTCATGCAGGGGCGGATGCATGTAGAAGGGTAAGGGGGCTCAAGCCCCCACAAACGAAAATTAATTATATAATTTATATAATACATTATTTGAATAAAATAATTATATTTGATAAAAAGTTCTACCTTGCCCCCAAGCCCACAAAAAAATTTATTTATATAATACATTGTTTGAATACATTATTATATCTAATACTAAGTTCTACCTTGTCCGTTCTCATAATAATAATTGTTATCTATTTTAAACAATTCTTTTAAGAAAATAAATTTAAAAAAGTAGAAGAGTTAACTTATTTATTACTACTACTTATCTTTTAAAACATAAACACTCATCTTGTATATTTTACGTTTTAAAAGAAAAATGACAGTGTAGTTTATTTGTCTATTTTATGTTTTAATATATCTAAAATTTGTATTATATGTATATAGTTAATTTTAATTTTTCATTGTTTAAAACATTTCATGATATTAATTTGGATTTATTTGAAAATGTGTTTACATTTTTTATTTGAAGACAATTTTGATTTTTTATAAATATCCGCTGCTTGTTTATAATTGTATATTTTTATAAAATAAAAAAAAAAAAAAGCACTAATATTAATCGTTGAATTTTGGACCAACATCTCACATCTAATCCAACAAGTGAATACGAATTGGCCTACTCTATCTACTCTTAAAAACACTTCTTTTTTTGTTAAATGTATGTTTATGTTTCGCGACAAAGAAAACTATTTTAATCATTTGTTTTTATAAATTTTATTACATATTTAAGAAAAACCATACACCTTAATATAAAATATATCATGTTTAAAAATAAATATTATAGTACATATTATATTATGAATTATTTTGCTTGCCCCCATTATGAAAAATTTCTAAATCCGCCACTGCCCACATGCTAAGTTTTGTTGATTCTATTAAAACTCTAAGTCAAAGGTCTTTCTCATTTCCTATGTTTATATACATTATTATTAATTATTATTATTATTATTATTATTATTATTATTATTATTATTATTATTATTGTTATTATTATTATTATTATTATTATTATTATTATCAGAGTTTGGTTTGGTTTCAGATTTACAATAAAGTGATCTACGTATTTTTATGGTGTTGATTTATTGAAATGTTTATTTTTAGGTGTTGTCTTATTGGAATTTTTCGGTACCGGATCATCAAAATTTTACGGTGTGTCACAGTGTAAGATAATTGCTTTGCTTTTCTCACTGCACCATGTAATCATTCTTGGCGTAGTAACGTTGCGGTTCCTTTTTCTTTTCTTTGGCTACATCACTGTGCCTTGCAAAAATATTAAGTGAAACACAACCACTTGACTACTTTACTGCTAATTGTTTCCTTATTTTTGTGGTAAAAAAATTGATTGACATTTTGGGTGAAGTGTTATCTTTTGATACATTGATAGTATTTTTTTAATCAATTTTATTTAATTGGGGTGTTTTGATTATCTCATAGTTTATTACATTGAGTAACGATAAAGATGATTCCCTTCAGTTTGTTAGTGTTCAACTCAATGGAGAAAATTAGCCGTATAGGAGTTACGTAATGAAAAAAATTTTGAAAGAAAAAAAGGATGTGGAGTTATGTTGATTGAACCTCTGGTAAACCTAAAGATAAAAAGGATGAAGCAAAATATGCAAAAGAGTTAGAAACATGGGATGTTAGTAATTCTAAGATTCTTACTTGGATCAATAATTATGTTTCTCAGTCAATAGGTGTGCAACAAGCAAAATATGATACTACTAAGGAGGTTTGGGACTGTTTGAAACGTTTGTATGCTCAATCTAATTTTGCAAAACAGTTTTAGCTAGAAAGTGATATTAGAGCTCTCAAACAGAATAATATGACCATTCAAGAATTCTATTTAACTATGAGTAATTTGTGGGATCAATTGGCTCTTATGGAATCGATTGAATAGAAAGTTGTGAAAGTATACACTGATCAAAGAGAAGAGCAACGTTTGGTTCAATTTTTGATGGCGCTTAGGGATGATTTTGAGGGACTTCGTGGGGGTATTCTGCATCGTAATCCCCTTCCTAGTGTTGATTCATTTTTTAATAAATTATTGGCAGAAGTAATTAGACTCGAGTCTCATTCCAACTTGATTCCAGATAAAGGAGTTCTCTCTACTCCTCCATCTATTTTTGCTACACCAATTCACAAAGGAAAATCTCAAGGTAGGGTTGGACATGGTATTGATGAATGTGCTTTTTGTAAGGAGAAAAGCCATTGGAAAACACATTGCCCCAAATTATTGAAAGCAAATAAGAAAAGTTTCAAGAGTCCATCATCCAATGTGAGTGTTGTTGTTCCTACTACCATTGGTTCTAGTTCTAATCATGTATATTCATCTGTGACTACTTCTCAAATATATGATATTGCAGAGCAGCTCCAAAATTTTCTTGCCACTCAGTCATGTGCCATGTCCGCCACTTCTATTAAAGGTTTGAACTCTTCTTATTTGTCAGGTATATCTCCTTCCATATGGATTCTTGACTCTAGAGCATCACACCATATGTCGTATGATGAAAAATCATTTGTGTCCCTGAATACTACACCATCTATGTCTGTAATGACTACTGATGGCACTCATATGCCATTAGCAGGCATTGGTTCTATCTCTATACCGAATTTGTCATTTTCTGATGTTTATTATATTTCTAACCTCACTTTGAGTCTTGCTTCTGTTAGTCAATTGTGCGATTTTGGTTACTCAGTTAGGTTTTCTTCAACTTCTTGTTGTGTGCAGGATCCTCATTCCAGGAGGCTGATTGGGACAGGCCGTAGACAAGGGAGGCTTTATGTTTTGGATGTGTTAAGAGTCCCAGACACCGCGTCCTCAACCTCTACTGCCACAACTGATTTATCATCCTCTTTTTCGTTTGAATTCGTCATCTTCTAGTTTTTATTTATGGCGTATCGTCTTGGACATGTCTCTGCTTCTAGATTAAAGTATTTGGCTTCTACTGGAACTTTAGGAAAGTTACAAACCATTGATATTTCATATTGTTGTGGTTGTAAACTTGCTAAATTTTTCAGGTTTACCATTTAATAAAAGTGTTTTCATTTCTTATGCACCATTTGACTTAGTTCACTCTGATGTATAGGATCCATCACCGCTCACTACTAAGGGTGGATCTATATATTATGTTTCGTTTATTGATGACTATACTCACTGCCATTGGATTTATCTTATGAAAAATCGTTCTGAATTTTTTGACATTTATTGTATGTTCCGTGCTATGGTTAAGACTCAATATAATATTGTTATAAAGTGCTTCCGTTGTGATTTAGATAGTGAATATACTTCTAATAAATTCTCTGAGTTACTTGCTTTTGATGGTGCAATTCATCAAACATCTTGTACTGACACTCCTCAACAAAATGGAGTTGCTGAAAGGAAACATCGTCACATTATAGAAATTGCTCGCTCTATTTTGTTGTCTGCTTCAGTTCCTTATGAATTTTGGGGTGAAGCAGTTCTTACTGCTGTTCATGTTATTAATAGAATCCTAACGTCTGTCACATCAGGTTTGTCTCCTTTTGAAAACTTATATAACTTTATCCTTGATTATTCCTCTTTGAAAGTGTTTGGTTCTACTTGTTTTGTTCTCCGCCTACAAGTAGAATGTAGTAAGTTGTCTTCTTGTTCTGCTATATGTGTTTTTCTTGGTTATGGTGATGGTCAAAAGGGTTATCGATTTTATGATCCTAAGGATAAGAAACTTAATGTCTCTCTTCATGTTGTTTTCCTTGAACACATTCCTTTTTACTTTCTTTCATCTTATTCTCATATTACTAGTAGTTCAAAACTCACCGAAATTGATCCTTTTAGTCATAATGATATTGTTTTTAGTGATTGTAATTTTGAAAATTGCAAGACTGATACTATTGCTACTTCATATAGTGGCATCCCTCTTGTCCCCACGGCTACCCAAGAACCTCCCGCGATAGTTGATCCTCCGCCTCCCCGCTATCTCTCTCGTGACCATAAGTCTACTCAATTGCCTGATTTTTTTTATTCCTCATATCTTACTTCTTTTCTAACATCTATCCATAGTTTGTCTGAGCCCTCTTCCTATAAAGAGTCTATTATTGACCCTCTTTGGAAGCAGGTTATGACAGAAGAACTTTATGCTTTGCATAAAACAGATACTTAGCAATTAGTACCTTTTCCTCCTAGAAAATGTGCTATTAGGTCTCATTGGATATACAAGATCAAAACAAAGTCTAATGGGTCAGTTGAGTGCTACAAAGCATGTCTTGTAGCTAAGGGATTCTCTCAACAATATGGTATGGATTATGAAGAAACTTTTGCTCCTATTGCTAAGATGACTACTATTTTCGCTCTTATTGCAGTTGCATTTGTTCGTCAGTGGAATATATCTCAAATGGAAGTAAAAAATGCATTTCTAAATGGTGATCTTCAAGAGAAGTTTATATGGTACCCCCAGAAGGTTTTTCTCATAATAAAGAGGAAGTGTGTAAGTTGAAGAAGGCAATATATGGCCTGAAGCAAGCTCCGAGAGCTTAGTTTGAGAAGTTTACCACTATCATTACATCAATTGGATTTTGCTCTAGTGATCATGATTCTTCTTTGTTTGTCAAGACCCCATATCATGGTCATATTTTACTCTTATTATATGTTGGCGATATGATTATTACAGGTGATGATACATATGGAATTAATAATTTTAAATTACAGTTAGTCAAATAGTTTGAGATGAAGGACTTGGGCATTCTTCGTTACTTCTTGGACATTGAAGTTGCTTACTCTCCTAGAGGCTATCTTCTATCTCAATCTAAATATATTGCCAACATTTTTGAGCAAACCCGTCTTTCTGATACTAAAGTAGCAAATAGTCCTCTTGAGTTGAATGTAAAATATGCTTCATCTGATGGTGTTCCTCTTCTGGATCCCACATTATATCACACATTGGTTGGTAGCTTGGTGTACCTTACAATAATTAGACCACATATTGCTTATGTTGTTCATGTTGTTAGTCAGTTTGTTATTTCTCCTACTACAGTACATTGGGCAACTGTTCTTCGCATATGTCGTTATCTTCGAGGAACCTAGTTTCAAAGCCTTCTCTCCCCCTCTTCGTCCTTATTGGAGCTACGTGCTTATTCTAACGCTGATTGGGCTGGAGACCCCACAGATCGTATGTCCACTACAAGTTTTTGTATCTTTCTTGGAGACTCTTTTATTTCTTGGAAGAGTAAGAAACGAAATATTGTCTCTCGTTCTTCTACGGAAGATGAGTATCGTTCTATGACATCCACTACTACTGAAATGGTTTGGTTACGTTGGTTACTTTCTGATAGGGTGTCATTGTTTCTGAACCAAATCCCATGTATTGTGATAACAATAGTGCTACTCAAATTTCCCATAACTCAGTCTTTCATGAACGTACCAAACACATTGGGATTGTTTGTCACTTCATTCGTCATCATCGTCCGCACGGGACAATTACTCTACTGTTTGTCTCCTCCACTTTACAGATTGGTGATTTGTTTACGAAGACGCCTTTCATTAAACGATTTCGTTTTTTGATTGACAAACTCTCGATGCTCTCTGCTAATATATCTTAAGTTTGAGGGAAGATGTTAGATATTATTATTATTATTATATCATTTTAGTAGATCTTTGTTGGAGTAGTTTGGTCTTTCTTGATCTTTTCTAGCATGTAGTGTGTATGTGTGTCTATATATATATATATATATATATATATATATATATATATATATATATATATATATATATATATATATATATATATATATATATATATATATATATATATACACTAACTAACTAAGTTTTGTTCATTCTATTGAAACCCTAAATCAAATAGTCTTTCTCTTTTCCTATGTTTATATATTTCTACTATTTTTAACAAAATTTATAACGAGTCTCAAAGAATTGAATGAGTTTGGTTAACGTAAAATTCTTTAAAATTCTAAGAATATGAATTCTCGAAAGATATAAAATTGTGAATGAAATAATAGTGGTCAAAAGGATTTTTAAGGTTGAATAACCGTTAAAAATATTTCTTTTACTCATCTAATCAACATATTTTTAATGCGTAATAATTAATGGAATTATAAAACTTAAAGGAATTGATGAAATTGATAGTGTGTATTATGGACTAATATTTATATTTATAACTAATTAATAGGGTTTCATTATAGTGATTGAGTTGATTTAGTGAGTAAATCATATATATAATTTTATAAAACTCAAAATTTAATTATTAAATATAATAAAAAATATTTTTCATTTAAATAAGTTAGTAAAATAATTTTTAAAATTCAAATTGATAGTGTGTATTAATAGATATTATTCAAATTGATAGTGCATCATGGATTGATACTTATATCTGCAATAATTAGGGTTTCATTATAGTAATTTTATTTAGTGACTAAATCATATTTATATATATATATATAGGGGACGACTCAAGTGAGAACACTTGGTTATTATGAGAAATGAGAACAATGAATCACGACCATTAAATTTTGATTTTGTTGATTTTAATGGACTGGATTGGTTTCTCTTTCCATATTGATTTAAAATAAATATTAAGGATCATAGAAAGAGAAATCAATCCAGTCCATTAAAATCAACAAAATCAAAATTTAATGGTCGTGATTAAATGTTCTCATTTCTCATAATAACCAAGTGTTCTCACTTGAGTCGTCCCCTATATATATATATATATATATATATATATATATATATATATATATATATATATATATATATATATATATATATATATATATATATATATTAGTAAAATAATTTTTAAAATTCAAATTGATAGTGTGTATTAATAGAGATTATTCAAATTGATAGTGTATCATGGATTGATACTTATATCTGCAATAATTAGGGTTTCATTATAGTAATTTTATTTAGTGACTAAATCATATATATATATATATATATATATATATATATATATATATATATATATATATATATATATATATTTAAAATTAAAATTAACAAATAAATTTTCAATGCATAATAATTAATGAAATTATAATTTTTTTTTTATATTTGACTGATTATAATTTATCATCAATATTATTGTATGTGAGTGATGGAGTAGTTATGGAATATAAAAAAACATTTAAAAGTTAGTGCAATAAAGAATACAAATTATTATTCTTATAAAATTGATATTTTTTAAATGATTATATATTTAAAAATATAATTTTCTTAATTATAATATTTTTTAGTGTTCAAATAGTGAGTATTTATATAATATATTTACTTTTTAATTTTAATTTTAATTTTTTATTTTTGTTGAGCATAAATTTTAAATTTAAAAAGTAAGAGTTAAAGTTATGGTTTGGAAGATTTTTTTAATAATGATTTTTATAAGGAGATTTTTTTAATAATGATTTTTATATGGAGATTTTTAATAATGGTAATTGAATATTATATTTAGGTGTTGTTGCACTAAATTGAGTTAACAATTCCGATGTGTTATATATAGGGGTGGGAATAGGCCAGGTCGGCCTGAAGGGGCCTATGGCCTAGCCTACATAAGGCCAGACCAGACCAGACTTATTTAACAAAAAGGTCCGACTTAGGCTTTTTTAAAAGCCTATTTAAAAAAATAGGTCCGATTTAGGCTATTAAAAAAATCTATGAGGCCTTATAGATCGGCCTATATTTTCATGTATATTAAAAATAGGCTAAATAGATCGGCCTATATTTGCATGTATATTAGAAAAAAATGTTAAATAGGCAAGCTTATATATGCATATATATTAGAACAAAGGCTAAATAGGTCGGCCTGTATATGCATATATTGGAAGACTTATAAGATTTCTTAAATAATATGGTTTAATTGAAAACCTTAATGAAAAAAATAAGCTTTTAAATAGGCTTTCAGGCCAGGCCAGGCTTTTAAAAAGGTCAGGCCATGCCAAAAAAGAGTGTCTATTATAGGCCACAGACCATGCTCAGGCCTTTCAAGTTTGTCGTAGGTCAGGCCTTATATAGCCTAGCCTATTTCCACCCCCTAGTTATTTACCACTCTGCAAGTGTTTCTCCATATTTTTCTGTTTGGTAAATATGTGTTATGTCAGCAGATGATGTCAAGACATTTGTCGTGACATTCGTGTCTGAGTTGATACATTGATCTTAACTTATGATTTATGTTGGTTTCCATTCTGTGATTTATCTGTTTTCAAAAGGTACATGTGAACGCTATTCTTCTATATCAGGAGCAGATGCCATAATATTTGTCTTGATGCCATGTTCTGATGTTGGAACATTAGGATGAACCAGTGGCGGAGCCAAGGCCCGGCCAGGTAGGGCACCTGCCCGGGCTCCTCCTTCAATTCGCTCTCATGATAGTAACAATCGTTTGGATTTGCACATCGTTTTGGTTTAGCCATGATTTCTAGCTTTTTCGATTCAGTTTTGGTGTTAACTGTGTTCACTTGTTTCGAGATTTTGCGGTTTAGAATTCGTTTTTAACAAGGTTTTGTGTTGGTTTGTGTTTGCATTCTGGTTCTGTTGAAATAACAAGGAGAAGAATATACAGCTTTCAATCTTGCTCAGAAAGTGTTCGACGAAATGCCTCCATCGATTTCTTCTCTTTTCTTCTGCTTCTGTTTTGATTTTCTTATGATGGGATGTTGAATTGTTATACTAATAGATGCAACTCGTGAACTGGTTATTGTGTTGTTGTTATTGCTGTTTTGAAACTCGCACGACACGTGTTCGATGAAATGCATAGGTCGGTTTCTTGATTCTTTTACTTGTTTTGCTTATGCTTCTTGGTTCTACTTCAAATGTGAAGGGAATTCTAATTCTAAGAGAGAGGATGCTGCCAATGAGTTCAACCCAGACAACCCTTATTTTCGCACCAAAATTGCTAAGGGCCAATATATGGTGAGCATTTTATTTTTGTAGTTTTTGGTTTGAAGTAAAAAGTGTTATTTATGTTGCCACTTAAATTGATTTCTCATCCATTGTGCAGTATGTTACTCCTAAATCTGCTAGAAAGTATCTATAACGCCTACAAATCAACAATGCGAATGGTGAGGGGATTCATTAAATTCAGCTAAAAGTTTCAATGTTTCGCGGAATTGACTATGGCGATTAACAGGTTATGTATACTCTCTACTGTGATGAAGAATGAGGCATGATATATCTTGTTTTAGTATTTGATTGCTTAGATGAATTGAACTAACCAACCAATTTAGTAATAGCAACTTGTATATGTTGTGTTTGACTGCTTTAATGGAATTTTTATGTTTCTTTTTGTATAATATTAATGAAGCAATGTAGAAGATCAACTTGAAAATTTGTTGGATATAGTGTGTTCAAAATTATGCCTAGATGGCTTAAAAAACTGTTATATTTTACTTTGTTGCTAGCTATTACTTAGCATGGATATGTGAATGTTTGATTTGGTTGTACATGAATTTTGCTTACTTGTATTCATAGAACACAATAGTAGAAGGCAATTGAATTTCAAAGAATAAAATTTAAGTGTTGATGGATCAAAAGAAATTAGACATATATTATATGCTACTGCTGAAGGTTGAGCTTTTTTGACAGTATGGTTCAACATACTTGTTTGTTTCATAATCACAATAGTATAACGATGTTATATATATATATATATATATATATATATATATATATATATATATATATATATATATATATATATATATATATATATATATATATATATATATATATATATATATATATATATATATATATATATATATATATATATATATATATATAAACAATTAGTATAAGATGAACAATGTCTTCATCGATTTGTTTTCTTTTTTCTGCTTCGGTTATTATTTTCTTATGATGGGATGTTGAATTTTTATACTAATGATGATGCAACCCGTGATAGCGTTGATGATACAATGTGAATTTGCGTTGTTTAAATTTTTGCCCAGACTTCATAACTTTTCTGGCTCCGCCACTGGGATGAACACGTGTTTACCATGTACCAAAGAATTTCAATATATATATATATATATATATATATATATATATATATATATATATATATATATATATATATATACACGAAAAACTGACTTTTCAAATTCATTTAATAAATGATGTATTTGGTATATATAGACTAGATACATTATTTATTAAATAAAATTGAAAAGTCAAATTTGCTTATAAAAGAAAATGAAGGGAGTCTATATATATATATATATATATATATATATATATATATATATATATATATATATATATATATATATATATATATATATATATTCTTTTATAAGAGACACTTCATCGTTCTAGATTCATTGAATAATTAATGTATCTAGTCTGTATTATAGACCAAATACATTAATTATTTAATGAATCTATAATAGTGAATTGTCTCTTATAAAAAGGAATGGAAGTAGTAATTATTAGGAATTATATTTATCATATTATTTGCATAGGTCCTTATAATAATTAGTCTTTTTAATGAACCATTAATTATGACTTAATATTGATATTTCATTAAGCATGAAGACATTATTTTTGAAATATACATTGTATCTCTTTAATGTCACGTAGGACAATAGTGTGGCATATAGACTATTATGTGAGTAGATTGATGAACATATCATATAGGTCATGGATATGAAATATCAAGTATTCACATAGGTATAAATATTAGGCGTAATATTTGTCCGAAATTATAAGTCACTTTATCAAAAAAAATATACCCTAAATTATAAGTCACTTTACCATTCAAATACATTATTGATAACTTTTTACCTAACATACCATCTCTTATTCTTTCTCTTTCTTCTTCCAATTCTTTTAATTTATCATTTCAATGTAATTATTGAATGAAATTTTTGTAAAGTCATACATCATTTCACTTTCTTATAAATAATAGTTATATTTTTTAACTCATGTAAAATAGCCAAAACGTCTAATAATTTTGGATAGAAGGAGTAGTTGGTCATAGAAAATATGAGAGATAGAATAAATAAACTGCAACTTGAATTAATTTTACCTTAAAAAAGATTAAAGATAATTTTTTTCACTTATATATTAGAAAAATTAAAATTTTTTTCTCTTATATTTTAGCGCAAACTTAGGAATCATATGTCCGTGAAAATATGATAAGTCAAGAAAAATTGAGTACAAAATTTAGCTATTTTTTTTGGGCTTTGTTGTAAAACTTTTATTTGTTTTGCATCTACAAAGAAAACAAACAGATTCAAGCATTTTATTATATATTAATAAATTTAAAATCAGGGTAAAGCAATTATTTAATATAAACCAAGCAACAATCACTAATAAAAAAACATACAAATATTCAAAAAATAATGTTAAGAAAATAAAAGATAGTGCCACTTAAAATAGTGCCACTCATTTTGGTGGAATTGGTGGTGGATGTTAAAGAGGCGGTTTATATTCATTCTGGGAATAAATTCATTGAAACGGAAGAGGTTAGACATTTATTGGATGGTATCTTTTTCAATTCCATTACTGGGAAGGAGACGACGGAGATTGAGAAACCTTTTTCAGAAAATGAAATTAAAGAGGCGGTTTGGGATTGTGGTGGGGAAAAACGTCCGAGTCCGGATGGATACTCTTTTCTTTTTCTTAAGAAATGTTGGTTTTTTCTTAAAGAAGATTTTATCAATTTTATTAATTACTTATTTGTTGGTAGCTCTATTTCGAAGGTGATTACTTCTTTTTTGACATTGATTTCGAAGACTCATAATTAGGTTAGCTTGGATGATTATAGGCCTATTTGCTTGGTGGGTCGTATGTACAAAGTGGTGGCTAAATTTTTGGCGGGGAGATTAAAAAAAGTGTTAAATTCCATCATTTCTCCGTGTCAAAGTGCTTTTGTTCCCGGTAGACAATTGCTCGACAATGTTCTAGTGGCGAATGAGGTGGTTGATTTTTCTAGAAAGGAAGGTAGTAAGTGCATTCTTTTTAAAGTTGATGTTGAGAAGGCCTATGATAAGTTTAGTTGGAGTTTTTTACGTTATATGCTTCAAAGGATGGGTTTTGGGAAAACATGGTTAAATTGGATGGAGTTATTGGTATTCAAAAGTAGTATGTGGGTTCTTGTCAACAGGAGTCCAACTAAGGAGTTTGTTGTTTCAAGAGGGTTGAGGCAAGGTGATCCTCTTTCACCTTTCCTTTGTGTTTTGGAGGCGAAAGGTCTTACGAGTCTTGTGAGACAATCTATTGAAATAGGATATTTCCAAAGATTCGCTATTAAGGTATCTTGTTGGGTGGATATTTTACAATTGGAAGATGATGCACTTATAGTAGGAAATGGTAGTTGGAAACAAGTTTGGGCGATTAAGGCAGTTCTTCGAGCTTTTGAATTAGTCTCATGTCTTGGAATCAATTATCATAAGAGTAAATTGATTGGTATCAACTCTAATTCTAATTTTTTTGATGCGGCGTCTCACTTTCTTTTTTGTAAGTTGGAAGAGAGCAATTTCTATTTTCTCGGAATTCCTTTAGGTTTCAATCCTAGAAAGGAAGCCACTTGGTATCCTCTTTTATTAAAGTTGAATAATCGCTTGGTGTCATACCCCAAAATTTGCCCACCACATTTTATACTCAAGCTCATCCAAGTATCGACAGCTCAAGATCTAAGTGGATGCACACTCTTCTAAACAAATAACCCACAACTAGGGTTTTTGCTTCTCTTCAAGAAAAATCAAGTTCTGACAATTCAAGTGGACCTCATAACCTCTCATATGCTTCAAAGGGTCCTCATGCCAAGTTTCAAGCTCTGATTCATAGGATTGCTCAGTCAACTGCTCAAATAGTCAACAGTTGACTAGTTTGATCTAAAAGTCAACTGTGGTCAAATTGTAGTCAAAATTCCTGATTTTTGGTCAACATCAACATTCTAATGTTATATTCATCATTTGATCAAAGGTTGATCATGATTCATCAAGTAAAGATCAAAAATCCACAAAAGTACAAAGTTGCTAAATTAGGGTTTCTAGGTAAAAGTAAACTGAACTTTGACCAGCCATATCTCTCTAATACTTTCTCTGAAATTTCTCAACCAAAGCTCATTATCAAGGAAATTTGATTCTCTAAAACTTTGATGTTGGGTCCAAGGTCAAGAAATGCTTCCGCATAAGAGATATGAGCCAATACATCACAGGTCCTTCTAGAAAGATCGCAAAAAGCTATTTTTTGTCAGGAGCAATATCATCAATATAAAATCTCCAAATGGAAAATATGTTCCAAAGTGGCTTATAGAGGACATCTTGGGCTTTCCAAAAAATCCTAGAAAATCTTCATATGATAAATATTGAATGAGTTAGGGCTTGCACAAGTTGGGCGATTTTGAGAAAATGCACAAAAGGCAGAGTGGAGAATTTTGGATATTTGGACTAATGGGTCTAAGTTTTGGATTCTAAACACACATATGATCCATAAAAGGGCCTATAAAGTCATCCTTATATTTTTGGCATCTTTATTTCTATTTATTTGAATTTTATTCATTCAAATAGTAAATAAATCAATTAAATTACAAAAAATATTGAATTAAATCATGGGGCTTTATCTTGAATCATATAAAAGCCCAAGAAACACCACGAGGACCAAGGAATTTCGTTGGGGCATGGTCTTGATTTTATTTTTATTTATTTTTAATTTTTATTCAATTTAAATCAAGATAAAATAAAAATAAATATCAAATTTTGTGTGATTTAATTTTTCAATCAAAGATTAGCCTTGGGGCTCAAGCAAATCAAATATACTTGATTGAAGAAAGATTGAAGCAAATATGGCAATATTTCATGTAACTTCCAATCAAATTTATCAATCTCTTCTCTCACCAATCTCTTGATTTTATTTCCAAACTCTTGCCCTAATTCATTCACATATATAAGCAAAGCATCACAGACATAAAGGACACGAAATCCTTGTTCAAGAAACCCTAACCAAACTTCAAAAAACTCAAGAACAAGTGAAGTTCGATTTTAGAGTTGCAGCCGTTTTTAAGTGCTCTTAAGGACCAGACGAGGTTCATTGACATCTCAGGAAGCAATCCCGTCCATTGCCAAGCCTTGAAACATTGTGAGTACTCCTGTTGGTATCCACGGTTTGTTCTCTTTTTCAAATTCGTATTTCTAAATTTCTTGCGTTTTTTATGATTTATGACCATGCATTCAATTTCATAGTATTGTTTAGAGCAGGATAGGACCCTAACATGCAAGCTGAAACGTCAGAATAAGAATTTGCCATGTTTCATCGTGTTTGCTTTATGTTCTTCAAAACACAGTTTACAGGCGTTTTCAGGATAAAATGATGGCATCAATGGACTCGGAAGGGCCGAATTAGGGGGGTAGGGTATCCTTGGCATGTCGTTTTGACCGTTTTTTGCAGGTTAGGGTGAAGAGATCGTCGGAGAAGACGACCGGACCTAGGGTTCCGGTGCTTCTCCGACCCAGTCAACGGCGGGACCAGTCTATGCGCACGCGTGGCTTTTCCAAGCACTCCAATTGGTCAGTCAACAACGGCCAATCCTCTCTCCTATTCTCACTGGCTGTTCAACGCTTCGTGGGACCCAATCTGAATCTTTTTTGACTCCACCACTGACTCACTTTTATTATATTTATTTAATTTGACTGATTTCTTCAACAGCTAACAGCAATAGCGCAGCTGGCAACAAGGATGAACCTATTACATAGAGAACCTGGGTTCGAATCTTGCCCAGGTCATATATTTTTTTAACTTTATTTTGTTTCCAGATCTGGTGCGCCTAGCTGACACGCGCTCACGATGCACCCTCACTCACTACCACAAGATCTCCAGCAAGCCAGATCTAACGCCCCATGAACGAGTGCATACCATGGAGCATCAGAAGCCTACCACACCAGATCCGGAGCTAAGTCCTTTTTTATTATTTTTTTATTCTTTTAATTTTCTTTTAAATACATAACTTTTCTCTCTATTTCATTTTCTTTTTCTTATTAAATTATTTTTCTAAAAAATTTTACTAAATAATGTTAATTTTATAATTGTTTATATTTTATCGAAAATTCGACTTTTTGTCATTTTATCAAATATTGTTTTTAAGAAATAAAAATTATTATTTTTGTATATGCTCTTAATTAATTAATTAATTGAAAATTAATAGTTAATTTTTAGGTTTGTTAACCTCGATTCAATTATAAACCCTAGAATCCTCAAGTAGGTGTTATCCACTAATGCATTTTTAAGCCTTATAAACCTTTTGGGTCATAATAAGTTTTCTTAAATAACCCTTTTAGGTTCAGGATTAGGGTTTGTAAAACTTTTTAGGGTTTGTGATCAATTAGGGTTTAGATCAGTTAATGCACTAACATTTCTCTTCTTTGTGTTTGACTTTCCAGGACTAATCAAAGGTCCTCCGACTACGCGCCACGCCAATCGAAAAGCTAAGTTTCTAACTCTTTCTATGTTTAAATATCATTTTAATTTCTATTCTGCTTTTTTGCCTAGAATAGGGTTTGCCCCGAATAGTCAATGATTTCCTCCTACACTAACCCTTATTTATTTTCTTTTTAAATTTTCAGAGTTCAAGGAAGATCAAGGCATTCAAGATGTTTAAATTAATTATTTATCTCTCTTATTTTCTGCTTTTATTTCCCTTTCCCCGCAGGTGTTTATATTTTTCCTGCCTTTCTGCAGTTTTAAACTGCGTGGTTAGTAACCCTAGGGAGTGATAAACCATGAATTGAACATAGATCACTAATTTACAAGATAAATATCATCGAAGTTAACCACGTGATTGTGCACCCACACACCTTTAGGGTAATCCCTCTGGTTGCCTTGTTGCCTTATTACTGTTGCCTTGTTGCCTTATTGATAATGCCTTAAAATAGTCAAGTCCCTCGATTCCGAGGATACCTAAAGCAAATGTTGCCTTTAAAGTTATTGAAACTCCCTCGAGGTTGCCTTAGAAAAGATGATTGTCCCCATTGCTAAGGTATCCTCGCCTGTTGCCTAAAGATTTTAGTGACTATTATATCCTCCCTTTAGACCACCTGCCCTCTTTATGGTAGGGACAGTCTTGTGGCGAACGATAATCTCGATGACCCTTAAACATCCAATTGAAAGACTTCCTGCCCTCTCATGGTATGGATAGACCCTTTCACCCTGAAAAGCTAAAAGAATATTTTTTATAACTTAAGGGTAATTGCTTTTTAATTGCTTGCTCTTTTTCAAATTCAAATCAAAATCTTTTTCCCACTTCTTTTCAAAGAATATTTTCAAAAAGACTACGCTTATTTACAAGCTAAAGTTCTTATTCAAATTTCTATTCACACCCTACTTTTCAAACAATTCAAACAAAGTGAGCTAAGCAATTAAGAGCCCATGGAAAACCATGGATGCAAAGGGTGCCTTACACCTTCCCTTTGTATATCTTACCCCCCGAACTCAAAATCTTTTAAAAAGGTTTTTTTCTGTTCTTTTAGCCTTTCCTAAAAATTGGATAAAGTAAAAGTCGGCGACGACTCTTGCTTACCGCGACATTTTTTTAAAAGTCAGTTCACCGTATTACACTTGGAAGGGTGGACGAACCGTTTCTTAAATTTGGGAGGTAGAATTACTCTCTTGAAGTCCGTGCTTAGTTCTTTATCTATTTTCACTATGTCTTTTTTTAGAATGTCGTTGAAAGTGGTGTAAAAGTTTATTTCCATTCAAAGTAGCTTTTTATGGGGGGAATGTTGGAAAAGAGGAAAATTCATTAGGTGAAGTGGAACGATGTTAATCTTCCTTTTGAGAAAGGGGGGTTGGGAGTAAAAAATTTAGCTTTGTTTATTGTGGCTCTCCTTAACAAGTGGAGGTGGAGGATTCTTCAAGGCCATAATTCCCTTTGGTATAATGTCTTGAAAGCGCGTTACGGAGATTTACCTTCTTTTGTTTTTTGTGGTGGAAACGATTTTAAAAATTCTTCTACTGCTATATTTTGGTGGAAGGATATTTTAAAATTAAACTCTCTTTTCTCTTGTGACCCTATTGTTGATTGTAGTAGGTTCATTATTCACAACGGCTTCAAAATGCCTTTTTGGGAAGCTTTATGGTTTGAAGGATTATCTTTAAAACAAGATTTTCCAGTATTATACAAGGCTTCTTGTTTGAAGAACGTTTCGGTGGCGGCCATGGGAGGGTGGGGTGAAGGTGGTTGGATTTGGGGTGGTTTTGGACTATCTGAGGCTAGTTTGAATGATGTTGCGGTTTTGGAGGAGGTAGTTTTGTTCAGGGGGCGGTTGGCGGAGTTTCAAGGGTGGTTGGAAGGCAACGATGATGTGGTCTGGCAAGGTAAAGAGGGGGTGAATTTTTCGGTAGCTTCTTGTTATGCTTTTTATGAGAGATTGCATATGCCTTACGGTCCTCCGAAAAAGTGTGACGAAGCTTTTGGGATTTTGTGGAAATTTGACGTGCCTTATAAAATCTAGGCTTTTAGGTGGAGACTTTTCCTTAATAAGCTTCCCACAAAAGACCTCTTGACGCTTAGAGGTATGTCCTTACCTCTTGATAATTTAAAGTGTATTTTATGTGATGTTGATATGGAAGATAGGAAGCATTACTTTTTCAATTGTTTGGTGGTTAAAAAGATTTGGAGTGAGATAGCTTTTTAGATTGGTAAAGCGGTTAGGACGGAGGAAGAGAGTTACCGAATTTTATGGAATGACACTTATTCTTTCATACTCATAAAGTTAAAGATTGTAAATTGGGTTTGGTGTGACTCGCTACCACTTAGACGCTTAGGTTTCTTAGGAATGGGGTGTGTTTCCGGAAGGATGATTGGAACATCAACAACATCGTTTGGAATGCGAAATTCTTGGCTTGGAAGTGGTCTTTTTGCGGGAAAAGAAATAGCAAAAAACAAAAAACAGTATTAAAATTGTCCTAAGTCAAATTTCCTCTAAGATTCTTAAATCACACCACAATATAGCCTTTATCATTTCTGGTCCTAAACTTCAGTTAACAAGTGAGCCAAGCCATTTGTCAGAGCAGCCGTCGAAGTCAAAGCAGCCATCATAATACTAACAACCTGCAGCAATCAAATAAGAATTTTTTTACCGAATTAATTAAGGAAATAAGAACAATGGCAAAATAATCTCTAAGACAGAATTTAAAAACGTTAAAATTGTGAAGATAAATAGCTAAATACTTTACCTCTTTAACGCCAACGATGACATCTTTTTCCTTCAAATCAGTAATAGGAGTTTCAAATCGGTTTAGTAAATCTAAGGCTGAAATTGGTGTCAAGGGAGATACAACCAAATCATCCGTAACAACATACATAACTGGACCTTTAACAAAAAACTTTTGGAGGAAATACATTTTCTTAATATTTCCAGTATAGATATTATGGTCACCATAATGTTTGAAAAATTGGGCGCAAAAACTAAGATCAACAACACCAGTGTCAACAAGCCGGTTCTTAGCTTCTTTTGACATAAAATATTTGTTTTCATTAAAATCAGATATACTCTTGTACAATCTGTTGATGCTGCCTAAGGAACAAATCCCTCCAAATAGACGTGCAAAGAGTCCCAAAGGAATAGTAAGAAAGGTCAAAATCATGTCTGCAAATTGATGTTCCCCATGAGCAAACAATATCTTTCCATCCGATTTTCTTATAACTAACTTCATATTGATTTTGAGATTTTGAGTAATTTCACCATCAGGGAAGAAAAACCTTGAACTCTCTAGAGAAGGTTTCTTTGCTAAAAATAAATCTGTCAAAGTTGAGGTGGAAAACAAAGAATGCTTCAACAGATCAAGTACCTATGTAAAATAATAATTTTGGTTAGAAAAAAACTGAGATGTGTTATACAAGCAATAATACACACACAAAAAAATACCTTTTCCTTAGTGACTTTGAGTACTATTTCTTTTACCAAACTAGGATATTTTATGCCATGTTCCTGCAGCAGACGAAGTCTTGTATAGTCTAATCCGTTTGGAATTACAGTGAGATTATCTGTTATGAAAAAAGTAACAGAACCAACAACAAATCCTTGGCAGGAATTTTTCAGAAAAACTGGAGAGGTACAAGAATAGCCACAGCGACACTTATGTTGATCTTTAAATGGTGATATTGTCAAATCGTTGAATCTGCAATTTAATCTATTACATGCCAAGTACTTGGTTGGTGGAGTGTCATCAATGTTGATTTTAAGAGTGTTGCAATAATCTTCGGCAGCGTTAATTGGTTCCAGAAGAACTTGTTTGATTCCGTCCGCACTGAAACAACCGTCATCAAGATTTGCAACACTATGATAGAGTGAGTTTAGACAACCAAGAGTGACTGGCCCTACGCCAGATTCCTTCTCTATAAGTCTAGCAACAGTTCCTAAGGGCATAGTTAAGAAGCTACAAAGAATGTCTACAAAGTCCTTATCAGCTTCAGCAAACAACACTTTGTTACCTCTTTCATTCAACAGAAGTTTCAAGGATACATGCTCCTCTATTTGAGTAGTAGATGGGGCCATGGTAATTGGTGTATCCACTAACAACTATAAGGTTTGAAATTGTTATGGACCTTAACTTCTTGAGCATTCATATATAAGGATCATAAACATGAATGTGTATTTTTCAAAGTAAAGTAATTTATTTCTATTAATTGTAACTCTTGAAATTAGTTAGTCTTGGAAACTTAAGAGATGGTGGCGCTATTGAATGCATAAAAAGGTTATGTAAAGCGCCCTTTGCATTTAGAACATGAAGATAAGAGTTTCATTAGGATAACAGTCCTTGGAAAGGGACCGCTCAATAATCACAACATCAGAAGAGTGTGCTTGGCTTTTAGTGTACTTAGTTATGGTTTTGGGAACTCAAGTGCTGCCAATGATTAAGTGGGAGAAAGCATCGTCTCTTTTAAATTGTTTTTTAATTGAGTGTTGAATTACTAACCTTTTAGATAGTATAACAAAGTTAAAATGTGTAACCAATTTTAAGAATAGTGTGTATTAGTATACTAATTTTTTTATTGTGAGTAGTATACTAAATATTTTGATAAAAGAACATTTTATTTCTTTTGAAAATAGAAAGGAATTAACTTATTAAGTGCTAGACGAGTTTAATCACCCCCTTTATTTTTTACTCTCTTTGTTCATTAGTTGCTAGGCGAGTTTAATCATCCTCTTTATTTTTTACTCTCTTTGTTCGTTACTATGATTTTTAAGTATATAGTTATATAAATATATACAATTATATAAAAAAATACTCAAATTTATAATTTTTCAAGCAAGTTAGTCTTCCTCTCGGTTAGGGGTGGAAATAGGTTGGGCCGACTTAGGCTTTGCCAAGCCTAAGTCTGACCTGTCAAAATAACAGAAGCTTAAGTCTGGCTTGTAATCTGTCGTAGGCTTATTTTAGGCCTGAGTCTGACCTTTTTGAATGTGTGATTAGCCTGTTAGCCTACATAGAAGTCTATTTGTTTTATACACGTGTAAAAAAACAATTAAAATAATGTTTAAATAAGCTAACTAACTAAAAGACCAAAAGACTAAACATTTGTTTGCATTGACTTATTTTAACTTATCTATTAGCATAAATTATGTGAGACTATTTGTTTAAGAAAACTTATGAAAACAATGTTTATCAGGTGTTTGCATCTTATTTTACAAGTTCGTCCAGATAACAAAGTTTTATTTATGCATTTTAATTAAAAGTACAAAACATAACATAATGATAATAAAAAAATTATTCATATTTATTTAAATAGACTGGTCTGATAAGCTTAAAATGTTTTTTTAGGGCCTGAGGCCTAACCTTTTTAACTAAATAGGCTTATAAAAAAGTCTACACCTTTTCTATTTGAAAAAATGTGGGGTCTGGTCTCAGCGTGTGTAGACTAGTCTGTAGGCCTCTATTTTCGGTCTGACCTATTTCAACCCCTACTCTTGGTGTCCGTAATCACAACTCTTTGATTGTTAATTGAGTTTCTCCAAAGTATTTATTTTTTTGGCCTAATACCTCTTTTGCTCCCTTAACTTTACTCAATGTTTCGCTTTGGTCCCTTAAGTATAAAATGTTACATAGTGGTTCATTAACTTATATTCTGTTACATATTTTAATCCCATCTATTAATTTTTAAAAAGAAAACGGTAAAGATTGCCTTGCTGGACGTTTTAAAGTTGACCTGAAATTTATTTATTTTATATTGATTTAAATATTACAAATACAAAAATATGAAGCTGAAAGGTGTTAGGGCAAAGTTCATTTTGAGAGAATTGCACTCAATGCGGTTGAAGATGATAACGATATTATTCACAACCTGAAGACGATAATGACACTATTCGCAACCTCCATTGAAGATGAATTGCACTCATCAAACATTTGAAGATAAAACCCTAAGGTACACATACTCAATCTTAAGTTACTAAAAATGTAAACTTTTTTTATTTACCCAACTTCCTTAGTACTTCTGCTATTGTATTTAGGTTAAATAGGTCATGGAGAAGAAGTTTCAGTGTAATGTTTATCATTATGGTGAGCTTTCTAGGGAGTTTGCTAGTTTTACCAAGTCAGGTTATGTAGGTGTTAGCTGGCATTTTTGACACCATGGTATCAACGAAGGGGAGAAATTGTCTTTTAAGATATGTTATGATGGGGAAATGTTTATGGAAGACGATGCAAGTGGAAGTGGAAGTAGTCCTTGGTTGGTGAATGAAACGCCTGAATTAGATGTTAGTGATGAAGAGATTGTTGAAGGGTTGAATGATAGTGAGGATGAAAGGACAAATTCTATTTCAGATGGATTTGATGGTATTGATGTGGCTATACAACTTAGTGAGGGTCCAATTAAAGTTGGGTTGTACTTGTTCAAGTAAGAAAAAATGGGATGATGAGGAGTATGTTAGCGAAGAGCTAAATAGCTATGATCCTAACAACTTAGAAGATGAAAAATGGCCTAAGTTTAAGAAAGAGCAACTTAATAAGAATTTTAAGTTTAAGTGGGGTATGGAGTTCAATTCCCTAGATGACTTTAGAGAGGCCATTCGTGAGTGGATAGTTTTAAATGAGAGGGAAATAATACTTGTGAAAAATGAGGGGTATATGGTAATGGTTGAATGTAAGGCTAAATGTGGTTTTTTAATGCTTTTGTTCTAGGGTGGGCCATAAGCACACATATGCCATTAAGACTATAAAAGACACCCACACATGTGCTAGAGTTTTGGATAATAGATCTGCAAATTCAAGAGGGATGGCCAAGGCCGTGGGAAAGAAAATGCAAACTTCTGATAAAGTAAGGATCTGTGATATTATTAAAGATATGAGGCAAAACTATTCAGTGGGTATAATTGTAGCAAGGGAATGGAAAGCTAAGTTGATTGTAAGAATAATCATAGAAGGAGATACAGACAAGCAATATGCAATTTAGTAGAGATATGCAGCTGAGTTGCATAGGGTAAATGCTAGAAATACTGTGAAGATCAACATTGACAGACCAATACCTTCAGTCCAACAAAGGTTTGGATGTTTTTATTTTTGTTTTGATGGATGGTAAAAAGGGTTCATAAATGGTTGCAGGCCCTTCATAAGGGTTTATGGGTGTCATTTGAAGACTAAATACGGATGTCAGCTTTTAATAGATGTGGGAAAGGACCCCAACGACCAGTACTTCCCACTGGCATTTGATGTAGTGGAAACAAAAACAAATGAATCGTGGAGGTGGTTTATACAGTTGTTAATGGAAGATGTTGGAAAAGATAATAGATGTGTGTTTATTTCAGATCAGCAAAAGGTAATCCATTTAAAAGTTCACTAATTTCCAATTATGTATGATATTGTAATAGTTAATTAATTTTTATCATTAAATTAGGGTTTGGTTGTAGTATTTGAAGAAATGTTTGACATAATTGAGCATAGGCTATGCTTGAGGCATTTGTATGAAAATTTTAAGAAGAAGTTTAGTGGTGGATCACTCATAAGAGATCTAATGATGGGAGAAGCCAAGGTAACATACCCTCAAATATAGATGCAGAAGATGAATGAATTGAAGGTAGTAGATCCAAAGGCTTGGTCATGGCTACTAGGAGTTCCTCTAAAATGTTAGTGTAAGCATGCATTTAGTTTTTATCCTAGGTGCTAATGTAACTAGTATGTTATGTGTATGTTGATCTTTTTGCAAAAAAGGATGAGATCAAGTGCAACTTCTAGTGAAAATGTGGCAGATGTGCCAACTATGCAAGTGTGCAAACAAGAATCAGCTTCACAAGTACCATAAACAAAGGCAAGGCTAAGTTTAAACAAGAATCCAAGCCATTGAGAAAGAGGTCAAGCGAGAAAATTAAGGAGAATTGGTTTAAAAAACCAAAACCATTCATAGGTCCGGGTTCTAGTCCAGACCAACCTATGTACTTGACTGATAAAGAGAAGGAAATGCCTCACAAAATACAAGGAAGGCTCCAAATAGTACTCCAATGTTTTTTGATATGCCTCACAAAATGCCTGAATTTATGACCTCTAATGTTCCCTGATATGACATCTAATTCTACTTTAGTGTTGTTTTGTAATGTTTCATGCAAGTGTCTAATGGTGTTGTTTTGTAATTCTTATATGACAACTTTAGTTTTGTAATGAATTATGCACACTTTTGGTGCTCTTTTGAATTTTCTGACTTATGCATACTTTTGGTGCTATTTTGTAATGTCCGAATTATGCACATTTTAGGTGCTATTATCAAATGAATGAATCATGCACACTTTTAGAACTATCATCAAACGCTTAATGCAATGAAGCCAATTTTTTCAAATGATTAATACAACTTGTTTGACAGAAATTAAAACCTCTCCATTATTACAAAGATGTTTCCAAATACATGATAATGTTAACATTGTTCAATAACTAGAAAAGTCCAACTATTGAACCTACTTAAAATTACATAAAGTTATACAATAGAGCAATAATCAATCAACACATAACAATTTCCAACTCGAGCTTCATATAATCTTTCCCTGAGCTTCAAGCTTCATCTTCAACTTCTCCAATTTCTTTGTTACTGTTTCAAATTTCACTTCTAGTATCTCTCACTTTTTACAAAATGGCTGAATAGCACTATTCCCTTTCATTGAGTCTCCAATTTCATCATCCCATAAGAATAATTCACAGCTATTCCCAATCTACAAAATACATTTTACACATCTGTTAACATGAATAAAAATCCAAATTTCCTATCAAATTTTGCCATAAATATTCTTACACCAACATTGCGACATTTCCATAACTTTCTATTGCGGTTTGGAACTGTGCTGGAGACCCACATCTTCATTGGTCTATCACAACCACATCTGGGTAAACATGGAAATCCAATGAATTATCGATGCTTCCAAAAGAATTGCTTCCAAACATGCTTCTAATTGAAAGGATGGATTATGAATGCAGAAGAAGCAGACGAATGGAGCAACACTGAAGACGGATCGGAAGAACGGAACTGAAGAGGAAGAATAATTTGAAGGAAGTGGGAGAATGGAGCAGAAGGGGAAGAAAAACCCTAGAATAAGGGGATTTTATTCAGTCCATACATTTAATCGATAATAAATACACAGTCAACAACATCTCAATGCCACATAGCCATAAGCATAATACATAGTTAGCCAAACAAGTAAAAGGGTGTGGTGAAAATGGAATCTTTATTTTATAAGGGTGCATTTACAAAAAAAAAAAAAATACTTAAGGGGGGGGGGGACCAAAACTCACCCTAATTGCAGGGGTGTCATATATTTAACCCTGTAAGATATTATGAGTTTTCTGACGAAATGAAATGTGTCATACCCCAATTTTTTACCTAAGATACCACCTCATATCATATCATGTGCATCATTTGCATCACTAACAAATTGCATAGCTTGTGTTTGCTACTTGTGACTCAGCAGGGTTTAATCAAGAAATCGCTCATCAATACAAGTAACAATCAATTAGGGTTTTGTTCTCCCTCCATCTCAAATGAACTATCTTTATCAACAATCAACATTTGGTTTCCAAAGATTCATTTCAACAAGCTCACAAGCTTTGAATCAACCAAATTAGGGTTTTGACTGAAGACAGCATACTCCTGACTTTTGCGCAGGATTTGACCTAATGGCTTGGGACATGACCTCAAGAACCCAAATGCATCATCTTGACCTAATCTATTGGCTCAAGACATCTCCCACACAAGGATTGATCAACAGTGAAATTTCAAGTCATCATACTAGGGTTTTGAACCTTTCAGAGACTGAAATCAAGGTTCACATTTGGGAAACCTTAAAAGGCTCCAGGGCATCACTCAACGGATTCAATCATATTAAAATAATCCATATTTCAATATCCAAAGGAAATTGTACATCAATTCAAGAGCCACAGTCATCAATTTCATCTGGCCCACAATTAGGGTTTTTAACCTAATTCACCTGAACAACTGACTTTTTAGTCAGGACATGGTGCCACAACTCAAACCATGGCTCAAGTTCCTCTAAAACCTCAATATGATCCATTCATACCATTCATTTGGTGAGGATAGCTTGATCCACTTGAAATCTCCAGAATCACGATTCCCTTGAAAAAGTCAACTGTACAAGATCACCATTGACTTTTTGGAAATTTTGGTCAACCATGACTTTTGAAATTTGAATCATCAATATATGATATTTGAAGTCATTTGATCAAGAAAAATCAAGAAAATCAATCAAGAATCAAAAAGTCAAAAGTTTGACTTTTCATACTTAGAAAATTTCTCTAAGTGTTTTCAAGGTTTTTTTTCCAAACTTTGGAAGGAGATATCTCAAAATTTCACCTACAAACTGAAAAAAACTTCCAACATGTAAGTTGTAGATTTTGATCCAATGAACAAATTTGTCACGTATAATTTTTTTGCAAAGCATTAACCATTTAAGAGATATGGAGCTTCAAAGTTGGTACTTTTTGCAAAATTCACTAAAAACTTCATTTTTTCCAAACTTCATGGATCTTTTTCACCCATTTTCTTAAGGATCTTGAGGAAGCTTTCAAATAAGGACTTGAAGTACATAACAAGAGCTTTCCAAAATGACAAAGAGCATGAAAAAATTTGGAGTGGAGCTATGGTTTTGAATTTTGTTATTAGAGGTCCTTAAGCTTGAATTTTAGGCCATTTTTCACAAATTATGAACACTTTTTGGAGTGTGATGCAAGCAATGACATAAACAAGTAATGAATGTAAGATATTTACCACTTGTGATAAGATTGGAAGAAGATAGGAAGCACTTGATATTTTTAACCATGGTTAAGATTTTTGGCCTTATGCATTAATGGTAAAGATTCCATTTTATCTCTTAAGCCAAATCATCATTGTAATCTAAACTTGCAAAGCTTGAACTTAAGAATTCTTGGCCTATAAATAGAGGTCCAAACCTCATTCATCTTCACACCAAAACCTTTTAGAGCATTGGTTTTCACTTCTTTCTTGAATTACAAGTTTTCTTAAGTTTCAAAGAGGTAGAAATTCCAACCTCCAAATCCTTGAAGTTATGGCCAAAGTGATGGTTCTAACTACTTCTAAACATCACCTGGGATGTGTTTGATCCATTCACACCTCACCAAAACACCCTAAACTCAGAATCACATTTCAACCACCATATGAACACATATTGAACCTCATCATGTCAATTCTCATTCTAGCTCATATCTGTCCAAGTTAACACTTCAAACACCATCCATATACTTCATATGAGCTATCCAATCCATCACATATAGCCTGTAACATCAGAATCATCAAATTCGATTCTCACTCCAAGCAACTGCAGATCGGCTACCATGGTTTGATCCAGAGGTTTTCAGTTCATTCCAAGCTTTCAAACATGTTCCATAATCATCATTGAAGCTGTCCAGATCAAGAAACAACATTTGTAACACCTCCAGGCAAGAATTCGATTCTCAGTTTTGCAAACTTTTAAGGTAAGTCCTATGAACTTCAAACTCTTATGTCCATGCATCATAAATGAAAAACTTGATTGCTATCAAGTTTCTGCACTATCATTGATCATTAAACCTCAATCAATTTCATAATTCATCAATCATACACGATTTCATGTTCAAATTCAGTTTTAGGGTTCTTCACGATTTCCAGAAAATTGATAACCTTAGATTGAAAATAAATGAAATTAAAGATCATCATCGTGTTCCTTGTGAAAAACCGAGTGAGATAGACTATTTACTTGATCAAAACAACACAGTTTTAAGAATTTTCAAATTTTAGTAGGGTTTGTGTTCTTGGCGCCATTTCTGTTTCAGAATTTTGAAAAAATTGATTTAAAATATATTTAATTGAACGCGTGTATATTACAAGCCATAAGCGTGGCTCAGTTGGCTGTTGTTTTGGTTAGTGAGCATAAGGGCGTGGGTTCAAGCCCTTTGGAAGACAAAACATTCTTTTTATCACTATTTTTCTTCATTTTTTTCACAACTTTAATCAATTCATTAACCAATCAAAAACTCATCATTTTAACTTCATTTTTTGCACACTTGTCATTCAATATGTCTATTTTATGATTATGCAAAAAAATTCCAAAAAAAAAAAATTGTTTTTGATTATTTTTCATTTAATTGAAAACAAGTCATTTTTATGACTTTTTTTTAAAGCCTTTTTTCTAGGGTTTTCTCTTTCAAAAAACTCTTGATTAAATCTTTTTGGGATTGATCAAGTCATTTTCAAAACAATTGGGCCTCTTTAATATTAAAGAGTGTAAGTCCCAAAAACCCTTTTTGTACATAATTTTTGTATAAAAAATAGATAATCAAAAAATAAGTGTTAAAACTATTTTCTTTGGTTTTCTTTTCAAACTTTTAATTAATTCTTTTTTGATTAATCAGATTAGTCAGCCATGTTTTTAAAACAACATGGGCCTCTCGAATATTAGAGAGTGTAAGTCCCATCCCTTTTTCTTTATACAGTTTTTTTCAAAAAAACAAAAACTTTCAAACTATTTTCAATCCTTGATTAAAACAAACGATCAAAGTTTTCAAAACAACAAACCTCACATCTTTTAACAAATCAATCAACCATGTTATATAAAATAAAACATGGGCATCCCTTAAGGTATAAGTCTCATTCCTTTATATAAAATTAGGTTTTTCTTTGTATATACGCCTATCTTTTTATACCCCGATCGAATTGATTTAAACCTTTAAATACAAATCAAAAATTAGGTTTTTTTTCTTTCTGTAAGAAACCTAAAAATCAAAACTTACTGGGCCTCTCCCTGAGTATAAGTCCCGCTCCCGTGTACATAACCTTGTTTGATAAGCCGTTCATCCTTAAAGGTATATTTCCTTCATAAACTCCAATGTACACACACACTTTATCATATATACTTGTTCATATACTTGTTCATATACTTGTTCATGTTAGATGCTTGTTCAACTTAGTACAACACTAGGTTCCCCATAGCCTCCTATTGGGCTTCGTGCAAAGAATTTCTCTTAGCTAGGTTAGGACATAGAGTATGGTTTCCCGGTGAAATCGCTCTAAGAGCTCAAACCAACTATACCATCCTCCTTTTGGGCTTCATACAAATGACTGTGCCTCCCATAGCCTCCTCTCGGGCTTACAATGCAAGGACCTTCGATTGTCCCTCCCATAGCCTCCTCTTGGGCTTACAATGCAAGGACCCTCGAATAGCCTCCTCTTGGGCTTCGTACAAGGACCCACAGGCTTCTTAAAAGAATCCCCATATCACAATCAAATACCCTAGGAGATTAGACATTTATCATCTCTATGATAGGAGTATCACTTCTATATCATCACAATTAAACTCTCTTTTGCCACACGGCTGGCTCATCAAACTTTTTTGCCACAAGGCTGGCTCATCAAAACTTTTTGCCACAAGGTTGGCATAATCAAACTTTTTTCCACAAGGCTGGCTAATCATGTTTTTGCCACAAGGCTGGCTAAACAAAACATCTTTATCATTTTAAGAACCATAAGTGGCACAGCCCAGGTCTTATAATGAAAAGATTCAAACAAAATCAACAGATGTATGTGATGAAATAGATTAGATACATCGACCATTGAGATGACATTTGTCTCTTATCCTTTGATTCCATTAGCATAAGTGGGAACTGCGATTGCTCTGACTTTCTCAACATCCTTTTGAGAGTACGTAGGCACAAGGTCTCATCCTTGGCGAGCAAACTTCTATCTCCCTCAAACCACTCAAACCTTAGCTTCCCGTAGACCTCGAGCTACAGTTGCTCTGATTCCCTCTAAGGGATATGTATGCAGAAGATTGCGATGATCTTTGCGAGCATAATCAAACAAACACCTTAGGTCCCACCTATCTCATGACAGAAAACCTTCCCAATAGCATAGCAAGAAATAAACAGACAAATATAACAAAGAAACCTATAGAGTACTATAGATACGTAGGGTGCTAATACCTTCCCTTCGTATAACCAACCCCTTACCCAGAATCTCTCTCCCTTTTTGCTTTGCTTTTAATTTTGTATTATTTGCATTGCATATCTTTTAAGGTTTGTGCAACTTTTTTCCTTTTCCTGCTCTGGAAACAATAAAAAGTTTGGTCGTGACCCAAAAAACAAAAAAAATCATCTTTTGAGCCCGAGCCTAAAGAAGGCATCCGGTGTCTCATCTCGATTTTCCCACGACAACATGTTTTATTGAAATACCTTCGGAGCCATTTTTTGTAAGAAGGAAGTGTTGGACGTGGACTTAGAAATATTTTCTATGTTATATATTAGTTTAACAAAAAATAGTAGCATTCGACGCGGAAGTTAAGTTTAAATGAAAGAATAACTGCCTTTCGTCCTTGTTCATTTTATCGAGAGACACGTGGAGCTTCAGGGCGAAAGGAAGGCATGCCAAGCGAAACGTGGCATGCTCTGAACGAAGGATCGTTAGAAACGGTTATTCTCGAATTAGTAAGTACAGGATTATTAGTGTTTGGATTCGATGTGTTCATTCATTTTGTACAAATCTCACTAAAAAACTCAAAGTATTTGCGAATTGAGAAAATATTCTTCTGAGAACGTATGTGTAAACACCAATTTTATCTTTTCTACAGTTTTACAATTTTTCATTTCCTGAATTTTACTTCTTTGTAATTTACTTTAAATTTCCTTTATTTCATTTCTTTCCAAGTCCATAATCTTAATTTAAAGAATTATTTAGATCGAAACAAACATTTTAGTAAGGATATGATCATTGTCGAAATGTTCTTCATTTCTCAGAACAGAGATTGAAATAAAAAAACACATGTCCTAGGATCAATCTAGTTGATCATGTGATTAACCAAAAGATTAATATTTTGGAAGACTATCACTTGTTTACCAATTTTCACGATAAACAGTGGGGTTAAAGGATATTTGTGATGTTGATCCTGATTATTGGAGTAACTTTGTAATATTGGACATGTTAAAAGAGATAGGTTATCTGTTGCACCCCAAAATTTACCCTCCTGATTTTAGTTTTGTTTGGCTTATGCTTCTCATCCCATATGCATACATTCCCTTAAGTCATTTACATAGCATGCATTCATAGAATTAAGCACCTTGGTTCAAAAAGGACTTTAAGGTATGGGATAAAGAGATTGCGGGTAATTTCGGTTTTCCCTACTCAAAGGTGAATCATTTGGCTACTACACACGAGTCATGCCCTTCATGTCTTTTCAAACGCCATTCAATCTTGAATGAGCACGATGGTCTAGCGGGTTTAGAGTGAGTGTAAGGAATTTCCTATGTGAAAAGTCTCGAGTTTGAATCTCACCTCCTTTCATATTTTAACATTTTTTAGTTAGTTTTCAATTTTTATTTTCCTATTAGATTTTTATAATTAGGATTAATATTATGTTATTATTAAGTCTTTAGTTAGAAATAAAATCAAATAAAAAAAAGAGGCAGATAGGGTTCTCAATTCTTTCCAAAGCAGTGAATACACAGGATCTTCAACTTTCAAAAACATTCTCAAGACAAGCATCATCAAAAAAATTGAAGAGAATTAACTATGGAGGACAAGGTTCTTGATGTCAATTAATCTGATGTTCGATACCATTTGTGACATTGTTGTGAGGTTATAATAACCGGGAAGAAATCCACAAGCGGACACCAAAAAAAAACCATTCTTCAAGCCATATTCACCTTACCCCCATCCAAGAACCTGTAAATAAATAAAACACCCTCTTTACCATCCAAAACCATAGCCAAATAAAACATCTTCTCTAAACTTAAATCAACACCACCAAAAGAGCCAAACACAACACAAATTTTTTCCATACAATTTCCAAAGTCATTTTTTCACGTGACTTGCCATAACACACAACCATACACCATCTAACTTTGACCTCTCACAACAATATCAAAAACACAAAATCTCAATAACATAATTTTCAAAAAGATATATAGTTTTGCGTTAGTGCATGTTTGGATTGGCTTCTACAAGCCCCAAAAGCACTTCTATCTCACTTCAATTTAAAAATTGGTTATTTTTTTTGTTTGGATACTTTTCCAAAATCAATTATGCTCCTCCAAAAGCAATTCTACTAGAAGCTATAATTCCTAGCTTTTGAGTTTAGTAGAGTCAAATCTACATTTATTATATATTATTTATTACAACTCTTTTAAATTTTTCTTTTTTACCCTCTTTAATTTTCATCAATTACTTCTTTTCTTTTTGATTTGTATTAGAATCTATTACCATTTTGATAATTATACAATTCAAAATCAATTTTGCTAAAACTATCCAAACAACATTAATTGATAACAATCACTTCTATATTATTGTATCCAAACATAAATAAATAAAATGCACATTTGTTATTGAAAAGCACATTTCATATAAAAAAAATGTTGTATTAGATTTATTAGATTTTATTTCTCATATAAAAAATACTAAAAATATTATTTTATTCAGCATTTGTTTAGAAATTAATATGTTTGTTATTTTTTGTTAATTTTTTATTAATCATTATTCATATTCTTGTCATTTTAAATCATGCATCATATATATATATATATATATATATATATATATATATATATATATATATATATATATATATATATATATATATATATATATATATTAGTTGCTAACCGTTTCTTGTTTTATGAGGTATTACTATCATTGAGGATTTGGACTTTTTCTTATGGACATTTGCAATTTTATATATATTATCTCTTTTTATTTTTGCTTTAATTTTCGTTTGGGTTTTGTCGCGCGCTCGCGAAAAATCAGACAGAGTCGCCACCAATATATTTATCCCAAGGCGGGAAAGGAATATTAGAAAACCTGGAATGAGGAATGGATAAGAAAAGGCCTTTCGACCAGAGATAGGGTACGGGAGTCGGTTACGCGAGGGGAAGGTGTTAGCACCCCTCACGCCCATCGTACTCGATGGTATCCACTTACGTTTGTTCTATTCTAAGGGTGTATAAATCTAAAGCTTAATTACTAATGGAATGCATGCAAATGAAAGAAAAGAAACACGGGGAAAATAAGGTTTTTAAATAATTGTGCTCGCTTAGGCCCCGCGACCCAATGCCTACGTATCCTTTTCAGGAATCAGAGCGCCGTAGTTCGGCTCTTTAGTTTTTGTTTGTTTTTTGTGTTTTTTAGTGGACGAAGTTACATTCGCACTCCGCTGCTCGACCTCTGGAGTCTTAAGCTGGGAATGGAGCGGAAATAACGTGTCCGATTAGGAGAAAGAATGCCCTGAAGGCAAGAGAAAGAATGCCTCGGAGGCAAGAGAGAGAAGAGAGAAAATTGGTTTGTGTCTTTTAGGTGTAATTCCATGATGGACGAAAACCCACTACAAGGCTTCGCATCACTTCCTTACTTTGTTTAGGTCTGAGCCTTTATTAAGTATTTTAAATGTTTTTGGTTGGGTATTTTTTAAGGGAATTTACTTTGCGATTCGAATCACATAAAAATGTATAATGATCAAGAAGCAGATTAGGGAATGAATCCCACTCACTTTTATCCCATTATGTAATGTTCGAGAAACAGATTAGGGAATGAATCCCACTCATTTCTATCCCATTAGTTAATGTTCGAGAAACAGATTAGGGAATGAATCCCACTCATTTCTCTCCCATTAAGTAGTGACCGAGAAACAGATTAGGGAATGAATCCCACTCATTTCTATGCCACTAAGTGATTGAGAAACAGATTAGGGAATGAATCCCACTCATTTCTCTATCACTTTCTTAATGTGATTCGCATCTTTATTTGTTAATGTTTTAATGTTGAAAAGAAAAAGAAGAAGAAAACTAGCCTAAAATGAATAACTAGCTTAATGTTATGAAGGGAACTTCTAAGTCCTAATGTTGTCATGGTTTCTACCTAAAGTTAGGAATTAAAGAGACATGAAAATAGAGTCACATTAGAAGCAAAAATTGAGAATGGCGCAATGCTACAAAATCGCACATAAGCATGAAATATCAAGTCAAAAACATAGTACAAAAATGAAATAAAAATACTACTATTTTTATATGGTTTTTATATGAAGAAAAATAGAATTCTAATTAACCAAAAAAAGAATTAAAAGAGATAGCCTAAACTAATATTTTTTTATGAACATTTTTATGTCAAAATTTGTATTGAAGTCTAAAAATGATAGGAAACATATAGGAAGAAAATTAGCATTTTTATCATCTAAAAAAATCTAATCAAAATCTAAAATAATAATGGAAACAGGGGGGGTGTGAATTGAATACATGGGTGCAAATAGTTAACTGGGAGCAGGGTCCATGGAGAAAAGCCCAAGGTGATGTTTTTTGTTCAGTTTCTTGATGCCAAAACGATGGTGACGGGCCAAGTGGGGGTGGCGTTAGCAATTCGGTCAAGGCCCTCATGATCCATGAACACAAATTTTCTAATCAGATCCAATTAATCCAAGCCTTATGCTAATTTCAATCAGATCCAGTTTTATCTCAATTAAACTTTATACTAAATCCAGTTAATCCTCAAATTAAACTTAGATTGATCATAGACTTTATATTAAAGATGGTATTAAACTTTATGTTAAAAAAAAAACAAGATTAATCCAATTCAGCAGAAAACAGAAAGGGGATTAGGTCAAAGTATGTGACCTTTGGAATTTCACGTACTCTCTTCTTCCTCACTCGCGAACGAACGGCGGTGGTGCGGTGGATCTTTCTTCTCCGACTCTCACTCTCTTGAACGACGACGGCCGGGAATCAAAGTCCTCCAACGAGAAACTCCGATCGGTCACCTCTTCGACTCATTGATCCTCTCGTCTATTGTCTTCTCTCGGATTTCCTTTTGAATGAATGTTGTTGTTCGTTGAAGAGCGGAACTGTTGCGACGAAGATAATGAAATCGCTGTGCTCTTGCGTGGATGTGGTGAATCGGAGATGACTGTTTGATGATGAATGCGTCGATGCGTCTCGGTGTTGTCGCTGTTGCTGAAATTGAAGGCGGTGAAGACGAAAGTGATGATTGAATCGATGAAGGCTGCGGTAGTGCTGCGTGAAACTCTTCAGAGCGGAAGGTGAAGAAGATTCAAAGATGTCGTTTGTGGTGATTTTCTGCGAGAAGAAGATGATACGACGACGCGATAAAAATCGGTGCTGGTGATTGACGCAATGTTGAAGTGTTGATGATGATATGGATGCGTTTGAAGGAGTTATGGTGATGATGAAGATGTTGCAGATCAAATCAGAGAAACAAGATGGAGGTTCTTCTGTTATGAGGTTAATCCCGATCGATTTTCTTTTTCTGTTATCCGGTTTTCTCTTCTCTCTTTTTTTTCTGTTATTTTCTTCTGGTGATTCTTGTTTTTTTTTAATTTCAGTGATTGTTGATGGTGATTGAAAGGGATTTAAGGTGATGGTGAAGGTTGTGGAGATGAAGAATTGAGAGAGAAATGGGAGTGAAATGATGAATCGTGAGGATTGAAGATGATGTGATCAAGTGAAGGAAGAGAGGCCGAAGAATAGACCGATTGCTTGATTATATATGGCTTTCTCAGGTAAATTCTTCTTCTCATTTTCTGTTGTATCTTGATGAAAATTCCCTCCTCGTTTGCTTAGTTCTGAAAGTTTGTTAGGGTTGGTTAGAGGTTGTTAGGGACTAACTGATATGTTGCAAACTGTCAATCTGAATTTTCTGCATAATTATGCTTTGTGTTGGCTGTTAGTTAAAAAGGTTAGGGTATTTGTTAACTGTTTAAAACTGAGCTTGGCTTGTAGATTTGTAATAGATGGCTTTGGGTTGAATGTGATTTTGGCTTTATGCAGGGCTGACTTGGTATTTGTTGCTTGATTTTAGTAGGCTCGAAGCAGTGTGGCATAGGATTAGCAAGCTGCAGACCTTGTGGTGCAGGCTTGATACACATCGAAGTTTGAAGAAAAATGAAAGCTCAAAGAGAAATTCGGAAGCTAAGTCAAAGGGCTGTAGAATAGATCTAAGAAGCAGGAACCCAATATATTTTTATATAACTTTTCCCTTGATGTAACCATGGATTTGGATCTTGTAATAAACGACATTATGGATATGGCTCCTTTTGTAACAACTTATTGTATGTATAGAAAAATTATTCTTGAATATAATTTAGATTCTTCCATGGACACTTGTGAACATGTAAATCTCTTTATGACTTAGAAATGCGGTGGTAAGCTTATGATGGCATGGTTAATAGAATCTTGTGATATGTTCTTAGTCAAAAGTCCGATTGGTTGAATGTCCATAGTTGACTGAAAAGTTAACTGCTGACTCATGTAGTTTTTCCCTTCTTTTAAATACTTTTCGATGTAACTTCACTTGTAATTTATGATGGATTGAATGGTGAATGAAACTGTATGGACTTATTCTTCAAATGCTAAGAAACTTCCTCCTTTCTTTGAACATAATTTTCCAAGCCTTTCCTCCTTTTTTCCCGATTTGTGTGTTTGTACCAAGAGAAACATACTCAAATGAATTGAGCCCATAACTTGTAATGGAAACACTCTGAACGGACCAATGCTTGTAGCACAACTAATTCATCCAAATGAATCAGTGCTCCCGACTATAATAATAAACTTAGGATCAAGTGCCCCTTCCATTATACTCGTTTTAAGACCTTGTGAGATCCCAATGCTCAGTTATTAACTACATGAATGCATGATTTTATTTATGACCTAAGATGTAAATGAATGAGATATGTAAGCCAATTAAGAAAAATTAGATGGGCAAATTTTGGGGTGCAACAGGTTTGTAATTATTCGTAGTAAGTTCCATCCTTATTTTGTTTAAATTTGTAATTCCCCATCCCGAAGCCATGTAATAGCGTAGGTTTTACTTTCTCGCATTTTATTTCTCGCGTTTTTTATTTTTGTGAACTTGTATATATTTAACTACTATTTTAATTTGGCGTGTATGACAAGATAACAAACAAACGCTAGAATAACCATAACAACCAAGATAAAATAACTAAAAACAATACACTCTGTACACATCCACCTCTAGTGTAATCTCCCTTGTTGTCTTACGATTAATTTGGTCATGTCCCTCGAACGTAGGGATACTTTAGCAAGAGACGCTTACGAATAATATAATCATAGTCTCTTCGATATAAAGATCACAGTCCCTCGATGACCCTTTGAGTTGCCTACAAAAAGATAATCTTGTCCCACGATGATCCTACGGAAAAATGATGATAGTCCCTTAGAATTGCTAAGGTATCCTTACATGTTGCCTTCTTTGACCATTTGATGACCCTTTGCTGTCCCTCCACACCCAATAGATAGAACTGCCAACCCACTAGTGGTATGGATAGTACTATCTCTCAAGGAAAATGATAAGTACAAGAAAGACCTCACAATTTAGGGGTAAGTAACTTTTAAATGCTTGCTCACAACTCCAAAAACAAATACTTTTCATATCTCACACTTCCAAAAATATTTTCAATAATAAACACTTTGTATACATTCATGCAAGAATCATTACAAAGTTAAATTTTTACGAAATATTTTCTGAACACACACCACTTTTCAAAAAAAGCAAGTAAAGTGAGTTAAGCATTTAAGAGCCCATGGATAACCATGGATACAAAGGGTTCTAATATCGTCCCTTTGTATAACTTACCTTCCGAACATAAAATCTATCAAATTATTTCCTGTTCTTCTCAGCCTTTCCTTATTGGATAAAAGAAAAGTCGGTGGCGACTCTAGCTATCCGCATATTTTGGATAAAAAACCAAAAAAGTCAGTTCTCCCACTGTATTATAGAATTGGCAACTTTTCTGAGAAGATGCTTAAAAAAGATGGGTTACCTTAGAGTTCAGAACACTTCTAATTGCTTTAAATTGTTTTACTTGATAGCTTTAGCTTTAAAGGGCTATTTGGGTATTTACTTGTGTGAAAGATCCTGCACCCGGATCTAGTGATACTTTAGGTAATTGACAATAGATCATGGAGACTGTTCGGCATGAACCGATATGGTTATATGATGGTCACAATCTTTTAGAACCCTAGTTAACTCATCTTTGGCCATTAGAAGGTAGTGAGATAGCCGACTTTGGTGCAGTCTGAAGTTGGTTGATACTCGAGGCTACGCTCATTGAGATTCGACTTTCGAGATGTCTTGGTCGGTCGTTTGGGTGCCCACTAAAATAAATCCTGCGAGAAAGATCTGTGATATGAGTCTCTTAGAACCTGGTTTCTATTCTAGGACAGGTTGAGCCAACTAAACCTCAGTGGGGAAGGGTACTTACCTTTGGACTTCATGAAAACCTTTAAACTTAAGGCTATTGTGTGAATTGCTTGTGTTTTCTATTAACATATACATGACATCATAACATATCATTTTCACTAACCATTTCAAGGACCGAGAAGTTTATCTTTGTTCTTTGTTGCAGGTCATGGCTTCCGTTCCTAGAAATTTCATCTGAATCAACTTTGTAAGGGTTCCTTCCCAGCTTAAAGAATTGGTCTCAATGGTTCCCGAAAACCCTCAATTCACCAAAAGGCATGGTGTCATACCCCAAAATTTTCCCAATCAAATCTACGTCATCAGGGGTATTAAAATAAGCGTCATGGGGTTTCACATCTCTATTGTTAAACCCATTCTCTTATAAACCATTTTTTAATTAAAGATGGGGGTAATCATTAAATAAAAGGGTGTGTTTAATTGGGCTTATTATTCATAAAATATAAGGCCCAATTTCAAAGTTCAAAATTATTTTTAAACTTGGGTTTTATAAAATTTCCTGGTTTATTTACAATATTTTGGATTTTTATAATTATTAGAAGTATAATAGTTTACTCTTAAACTATTTATATTTTAATAAATAGAAAAAATTTGCCTATGCTTCATACACTTTCAATTGACTTTTTATTTCAAATAAATAACATAACACAATTGGTATGGAAGCAAGGCTTGCAAACAAAAGGTTACGGGTTCGAATCTTGCTTGGTGCACTTTGGTTATTATTTTTTTTTAATTTTTATTTTTGGCTTTTTTTCTTAAACCCTTTGTACCTGGACACAAGTATGTCCAGGTTCGTAATCTTGGTGACCAAGATAGTTTTTTGGGCTTTTTTATTGGGTTATTTCCCTTTTGGGATTTTTAACCTAATTTCTAACATTATAAATAGGACCTTTGACAATCCTATTTAGGGGACTTTTTTTCCAATTCACACACTGACAAACCTTTTGGGAAATTCTTTTTTCTACGGTTTTATTCCTACGCCTTTTTTCTACGCTTCTCTTCTCCCTCAAAGGGTTTGCCTTAGGGTTTTCTTGAACAACCCTAACGTTGACAAACCCTTTCCCCGTTTTCAAATCCCTCAACTCAAACTCAAACGCTTTTGGCCGATGATAAAACTATGAGGCCTCCCCTTTACTAAAAGGTTTACATCAAGGTTGTTTCGCTATCTATTTTAATCAAATCAATTGATTACGATAGTTAGCGACAAAATTATTTTTGTCGAACAAATTAAGGGTCAATTTGTTAACCGTTTTAGTCAAATTAATCGATTGCGATGGTTAACAATGAAGCGATTTTTTCTACAAATCAAAATTCAATTTGCTATTTGTTTTAACCGAATCAATTGGTTACGATGATTAGCAATTTTCATAAATTTGTTATTCGTTTTAACCATTCTATTGGTTACGATGATTAACATTTTTTTATCAATTCGTTCTTACTTTTAATCGAATCTATTGATTATAAGGAGTAACGATAAATTAATAATTAAATAATTCTAAAATACATTCAATTTACTTAAAGTGATAATCGAATCTATCGATTAGAATTGTCAGCAATCCTTATTAATCTGTTAATTATGGTGATCAAACCTATTGATCATTGCGATTAATAATGCATATTTAAAATCAGGGTTGTACGCTCAATCTTAAAACACTTTTCAAAACCACAAATATCAAACTACTGATTATCATCACTTCGATAAGGCAATTCAAAAAGCCTTCAAAAACATCTTCATATCAAAAATCTAAGGCGTACAACCCTTCCCCGAACTACGTAGACTCAGATCCTCTCTAAGGAGGTACGTAGGCACTTGGGTAACCAAGGCGAGTCCCCCTCCTAAAAAAAAAGGGTTTCTGGCTGTTGTTGTCTCGATCTGACAATGGTCGGCCTCCCATAAAAAAAAGGTTTTCACTACATGTGGTCACATGGTTTTTGCCCTTTTAGCCAAAGGCATTTTTTTTATTAGTCAACAATTGTCGAAACCCTTTTATAAAACCAAATGACTAAATGGGTCCCCTTGAGTACAAGGGAGGCAAAGGGTGCCTAACACCTTCCCTTTGCCTACTTAACCTACTTACCCAAATCTCTATTTTTTTAAGGGTTTCCCACTTTTCCCTAAAATGTGGGTGGCGGCTCGTTTAAACGTAAATTTTTAAGCAGGTTGCTACACATGGTTATCTACTCAGTTTAGTTACCCCAAGCTTTGAAGAAGAAGTGATGAGTGTGCTATTCCAGTTCTTCGATCCTAAACATCATTGTTTCACATTCCCGAATTATCAGTTGGTACCTACAATGGAGGAGTTCTCTAAGCTACTTGGAATACCTATTCTCGATTAGATACCTGATTCAAAGCCTGAAGTCATTGCAGCTGCTTTACATTTGAAGAAGTCAGACATTGTGTCCAATTGGGAAACAAGAAGTGGAGTTAAAGGTTTTCTTGCTAAGTTTCTGTTCGAGAAAGCTCAAGTGTTTCTAGATACTATAAAGTATCATGCTTTTGAAGAGACCTTGGCTTTGGTAATCTATGGGTTGATTTTGTTCCCTAATCTAGACTAGTTCATAGATGTACACGCCATCAAAATATTCCTGGCTCGTAATTCTGTGCCTACTTTATTCAGAGATGTTTTGCACTCCCTTCACACTCGTATTATGAGGAAGAGAGAGACTCTAATGTGTTTCATACCTTTTCTATCTAGGTGTTTTATTTCTCACCTTCACCGATCAATGATGAAGAACGAACAAGGTTTGAAGTGGTACTGAAGGATAATGCCACTTTATCATTCAGATATTTATTGGTGTTCCAGATCATGGGAGGACATTATCATTATTGACTGTTGTGGGCAGTTCCCTAATGTGGAAGTCCTTGGCATAAGGAGAGGTATTACTTATAATCCTTCTTTGGCTCTGCGTCAATTCTGGTACGCTCGAGGGGATGGTCCTCATGACATGATTATTCAGGGTATTGTGTTCGATTACGAAGATGATCCTCAAGGTTACTGTTAAAGGTTCATACACGCGTGGAATAAGGTATATAAGGTTGATAGCTAGAAATTAGGACGAAAGAACTTCATTCCTTTGGGGCCTTACCTTAGATGTGTGCGCGCTCGTGCTCGACATCTTATCATGCCATACCCAATTGTCCTACCAGTGATTATTGAACCTGAGTTTGAAGGAGATGTTCCTCAATTTATTCTTCATCCAGACATGCCTACTAATCTTGACGAGTTACAAAAATCTTGGATTCTGAAGGATAGAAAAACACTTAGAAAGGGGGGGGGGGTTTGAATAAGTGTAGCTTTAAAAACTTGACAGATAAAAATAAATTGCACAGTTATTTTTATCCTGGTTCGTTGTTAACTAAACTACTCCAGTCCACCCCCGCAGAGATGATTTACCTCAACTGAGGATTTAATCCACTAATCGCACGGATTACAATGGTTCTCCACTTAGTCAGCAACTAAGTCTTCCAGAGTCTTCTGATCACACACTGATCACTCCAGGAACAACTGCTTAGATACCCTCTAAGACTTTCTAGAGTATTCTGATCCACACGATCACTCTAGTTACAACCTGCTTAGATACCCTCTAAGACTTCCTAGAGTATTCTGATCCACACGATCACTCTAGTTCCTTACAACTTAATGTAATCAATTCTAAGAGTATTACAATTGCTTCTTAAAAGCTATAATCACAAACTGTGATATTTCTCTTAACGTTTAAGCTTAATCTCACTAATATATTACAACAGCAATGTAGTGAGCTTTGATGAAGATGAAGATTCTGAGCTTTGAATAGAACAGAGTTTCAGCAAGTTAATATGAGTTGTTTTTATTCAGAATCGTTAACCTTGCTTCTCATCAGAACTTCATATTTATAGGCGTTGGAGAAGATGACCATTGAGTGCATTTAATGCTTTGCGTGTTCCGTACAGCATCGCATTTAATGTTATACGCTTTTGTCAACTACCTCGAGCCTTGTTCACGTTGTGTCTACTGACGTTGCCTTTAATAGCTTTTAACGTTCCTTTTGTCAGTCAGCGTAGCTTGCCACTTGTACTTCCTTCTGATCTGATGTTTGTGAATACAACGTTTGAATATCATCAGAGTCAAACAGCTTGGTGCAAAGCATCTTCTGATCTTCTGACCTTGAAGTGCTTCTGTGCGTGATACCATCAGAACTTCAGTGCTTCTGATCTCATGTTCTTCTGATGCTTCCATAGACCCATGTTCTGATTCTGCTTCGACCATCTTCTGATGTCTTGCCAGACCATGTTCTGATGTTGCATGCTGAACCCTTGAGACAAAGCTTCTGAGCGCTGAATTATGCATACTCTTTATATATTTCCTGAAAAGGAAATTGCATTGGATTAGAGTACCATATTATCTTAAGCAAAATTCATATTATTGTTATCATCAAAACTAAGATAATTGATCAGAACAAATCTTGTTCTAACAATCTCCCCCTTTTTGATGATGACAAAAACATATATAAATGATATGAATTTGCGATCAGAAAGAGCAGACGGCAAAAGACAAATTACACAGCTATAGCATAAGCATATGAATATGTCTCCCCCTGAGATTAACAAATCTCCCCCTGAGATAAATAATCTCCCCCTGAAATAAATACTCGAAGAACTTTAATAAAAGACTTCCCTGATTATTTCGGTAGAGACGATCACATAGGCTTCTGTCTTCAGAGAATTCATAGCTTCTGACTTCTGCTTCCATTTAGGACAGCTTCAGAACTTGAATTTCTTTGATCTTCAGAACATTCACAGCTTCTGATTTCTGCTTCCATTTAGGACAGCTTCAGAACTTGAGTTTTCTGGATCTTTAGAACATCCACAGTGTAATACGGTGAACTGACTTTTTAATAATCGAAATGTCGCGGTAAGCAAGAGTCGCCACCGACTTTTATTTTATCCAAACGGGTTCGGAAAGGCAAAAAGAAACAGAAAAAAACCTTTTAAAAGAAATCTAAGTTCGGGGGGTAATTTATGCAAAGGGAAGGTGTAAGGCACCCTTTGCATCCATGGTTTTCCATGGGCTCTTAATTGCTTTGCTTGCTCGTTTGTTTAGAAAATGTAGATGAAAGAGATAGGGACTTTAGCTCGTAAATGAGCATTGCCCTTTTGAAAAATTATGAGAAAGAATATAATAAAAGTTTGAGCATTGCAAGGCAATTAGGGGCAATTACCTTAAACTCAGATGATAGGTCTCTTTTTAGCCTTTCAGAATGAAAGGGTCTATCCTTGCCATAAGAGGGCAGGAAGCCTTTCGTTTGGAGGTTGAAGGGTCATCGAAGCATCCTTTGCCATAAGACTGTCCCATGCCATAGAGGGGCAGGTAGTCTAAGGTGAGGATCAGAATAAGCCTTTTCGTAGGCAGCCAGAAGATACCTCAGCCTTTTTCCGTAGGCAACTTCCGAGGGTCGAGGTCATTTTTGTGTATCGAAGGCAGCATCATTTAGGGTCGTATGACCTTTTAATTATCGAGGCAACAGGCTGAGGTATCCTCGTATTCGAGGGACATGGCTTATTCTGCAAAAACACGAGGCAACAGGCAACAAGGCAACAAGGCAACAGAGAGGGTTACCCCAAAAGGTGCGTGTGTGCAACAATCACGTGTTATCTTTTAATTAGTTATTCTAATTCAGTTTAAGGCTTGCACTCCCTAAGATTACTAACCACACAATAATATAAAGCAGTAAAGGGGGCGGGAAATTGTAACCAGCGGATCCCTTATCAGGGTTTGACACAAGTAATAATAATAAAAGGCATAAAATAAAATGAGGTTTAGGTTACCAACAACGTAACTTTGGCAATTGATAAACCCTGAAAAGGAAAAAGACAAGACAGAAAACATATAGTGAGTGCGTTATCAAATTCGAGGGCAAACCTCATTAACTACAAAAGAAAATAGGATAATAAATTAAAAATAGAATAGGGAGGAGGTACTTAGCTTGGCATTTGCCTGACAGGGTTGAGGGCAAGGGTTTGCCAGAAGCATCGACTCTGACCATTAGGAATGAGCAAAGAAACAAATATGGCGTGAGTGTATTATCAGATTCGAGGGCAAAGGGATTAACCCTAAAAATAAAGAATAAATAAATATAAAAATAATAGTTAAAAAAAGTGAGGGTACTTAACTTTTTGCATTTGATCTGATATGGTTGGTAGTCGGAGGATGCCTTTAGGTTAACCCTGAAAAGAGGCAAGGCAAAAGAATGTAAAATAGTCCATTGACTTTCGAGGTTTTTAACCCTATAAGGCAAATGAATATTTAAATGATAAAATAAAAAAAAGGTAAGGTCGGGACTTAGCTTTGTAGAAGGCGAGGCGCGTAATCGGAAGATGTCTGATAATAAACCCTGAAAAAGATACAGACAAATATTTTTAGTGTAGGCATGATCTGACAACAAACCTCACAAACCCTGATTTAGGGTACAAGTTAACCATGGTTAATAAAATAATAAACTAATTGAAATAATACCAAAGTTAACGGAGAAAAATCGAGAGTTTGAATCAATATATCAACTAAATAATTATTGGATGTAATCCTAATTATTTAATTGATAAAAGGTCTATTTTGAAAATGATATCGAATTTTAAATAATAATAAGCAATTATGAATAAAATTGTGAAAACTCGAACTTTCGATAAAATAAATAATTATAATTTGTTATAACAAAATAATTTATTAAGATAAAACTATAATAAAAATAATTATGATAGAAACAAAAACAAAAACAAAAAAGAAATAAGAAAATAGAATGTAATTAAAATTAAAAAGAATTAGAAAAAAACTCAGCTATTGATTCAGTGTGGGGTGGTTTGAAGTCTTTGAGATGCACCCTCACTTCTGGGCGTTGGATATGGCCTTGATGAAGATCTAATGGTGATGATGGAGGGCGCATAGTAAGCCCCATGAATGAGGCGCATAGGATCTGCAGATAGGGAGGATTAAAGAAAATGCACAAAATAATGTTGGGGACGAGGATCGAACCCCTAACCTCACGCTTGAAGGTCATCATCGTTTCTTTTACCACTTGGCCATGCTTCAGTTCACGTTATGAACATGTATTCATAATATTAAAATACAAAAAAAAGAAGATTTAAAAATAAATAAAAAAGGTCGCGCCCAGACTTTCTTTCTTCTTCGTTGCGTTTTCCAGAATTATAGACTTTTAGGCCACGGTTTTGTGCGTGGCCATAGTCCTTCAAATCCAAAACCTGCAAAACAAACATTAATCGACGCAAACGAATGGTCCAGATCAGACGTAAATGACTCTATGAATTCAATAGACTCTTTAATTTGGCCGGAAAATCATTCTCATACAAAACCCCTATTTCAGGAGCATAGAACCCTAACAATGGCATATGGTTGTTCTTGGCATGAAACTCAAATTAAATAACCCAGATAGGTTGCAAACAAGATTGTAAACACACTGATATATTCAAATACGGTTTATGATACACATATGAATGAAATCGAAAATTAAAAAAGGCTTGAAAATAAGAACCGTGACGCTGCAATTCCGAGTAGTTTCACGTGCGGCAAACGACTGGGTTTGATCAGAGACTTCCAAGGAGTCAATTGGTGTCGTTGTCTTGTCTTGAAACGGCTGCAATCTCGAAAACAGAAGTTGAAGTTTTCTTGAATTTCTTTGAAGTTTTGTGAAGAGCCTGGAGGCCACCAATCCTTCTAGTTTCGTCTTCGTTTGATTGATGCACGCTTTTGGATTCTTTTTGATGATGTTTGCTGGTAGTTTGTGTGAGAATTGTAAAAGTTGCAGATCGTTTAACCGGCAAAGCTACTGTGTATGAAACTGTAGAAAAAAAATATTATTGTGCAGATACATACATGAACCGGGTACGTTCCAGACCAAAAAAAAAAGATTCGGAATAAGGGTTAGCTCCTCCTCCCTTCAGTTGTGTAAAGGTTGTCCTATTTATAATATACAAAATTAGGTTAAACTTGATGGACCAAAATTAATTAAAAATAACTAAAAACCCAAATAGAAGGAATTATTCTTATTGAGTTTTTATAATTATATTTAACCAATTAAAAAACTAGCCTAAAATGTTAGTAACAACTAAAATAAAAAATTAATTGCAAATATACAAACAAATTTTTTGCGATTTTAAAAAAGGTAAATTAAACGGAAATTAAGTTAGTAACAAATAAAATAAAAAATGTTAATAATGTGACTCGAGCACGGGACCTCGTGCTATTGTACCATTCACGCTCAAATTCTTACCAACTGTGCCAATTCATTTATTCGAAATAAAATGGCGTTTGTAAATATATGAGGGCAAATTTTGGGGTATGACAGCTGCCCCTGTTCAATTATCTTAAACCTGAAGATGTAGAGTGGTTTATATGCCAGTCGGTATCTGAAGGTTGGAGATGATTGAACACAAGAATACCAAGAAATTTGCCCTATTTGAAGTAGGGACTTTTGTCGGAGATGGGCTTGTAGATGCCATCTGATAGTTGTTAGAGTGTAGATTGTTACGCAATTTCTGCTTTTACTGTCTTCCCTCTTTTGAATGTTGAGGAACCGTCAAAGGTATCGACTCAAATCTGTGTTGGGTTATTTAAGGAACCGTCAAAGGTATCGACTTAAATTCGAAGCACATTGTTGAGGCACCGTCAAAGGTATCGACTCAGATATGCGGATAGATTGTATAAGGAACCGTCAAAGGTGTCGACTTATATCTGAAGTATGTCGTTAAGGAACCGTCAAAGGTGTCGACTTAACTCTTGATATGGGTTGTTAAGGAACCGTCAAAGGTATCGACTTAACTCTGAAGCATATCATTGAGGCACCGTCAAAGGTATCGACTCAGATATGTAGATAGATTGTATAAGGAACCGTCAAAGGTATCGACTTATATCTGAAGTGTGTTGTTAAGGAACCGTCAAAGGTGTCGACTTAACTCTGCATTGGATTATTAAGGAACCGTCAAAGGTATCGACTTAATTCTGGAAGGTTGTTAAGGAACCGTCAAAGGTGTCGACTTAACTCTAGAGATAGATCATTAAGGAACCGTCAAAGGTATCGACTTAATAGATTGTTAAGGAACCGTCAAAGGTATCGACTTAACTCTGAAGATAGATCATTAAGGAACCGTCAAAGGTATCGACTTAATTCTTGAAAGTAGAGACAGTAATATCCTGAAAAGTAAAGGTTAGTTTTCTTATGTCATGATGCATGTGTTATGTAATGAGTCTCTCAAAATAAATGAGAAATTTTGTATGTCATGCATGAATTTATTATGAAGTTATGTATGCAATGCATGAATATGTTTGTGTCATATGGTATGTGATTATGATCCATGTTGTTTTAGTCGAAAAAATAAATCTCCATGTCTTCGTGATTTTGATATCTGATTTCGTCTTGAAGATGCTCAGCTGGGGATTTATGGTTTCTGCTTGGGGATGATCAGTAGTTTGATGTACCCTGATTTAGGGATATTAATAAATCATGTTGGAGAAGAGCAAAGTGTCGGAGAACAGGTGGTATTGAAGATGTAAACTCTGTTGGGGAGCCATGAGTATGTTTGAAGATATCTTCTGGAGGATTGCTCTGTGGGGATATGATTTTGTGAAATCTGAATTGCGGGAAGGCATGGATGCCTTGAATATTTCCCCCAGTATTATAGTGACTACCATTCCTGGATTTGATTAGGACATGCCACTGAGTATTTGATAAAGATGTAAAACTAGACTTGCATAGATTTGCCCCTGCTAGTAGGAACTTTGGAAAGATTCGCCTCGCGAGGGCTTTATGAGATGTACACTATGGGCGATATGCCCCTCGTAATCATAGGCTTAAGACACTGTCCTATGTTGGTTGAGAAGTAGCTTCAGATCTCCTTGGGTGCATGCCCCTGATCAATGTTTTAAAAACCGGACCGGTCATCAAACCGGTAAAGGTACTGGGTCACTGGTTCATCGGTCGAACCACTGGGTCACTGGTCGAACCGCATGACCAAACCGGATTAAACCGGATTAAACCGGATTAAACCTGTCATTATAATAAAACTATATAATCCATTAAACCGGTATAAAACCGGTTGAACCGGATCATTCAATATCTAAAAAAATTATAACTAGCACTTAAAAGCTGGTCCATTAACAGCATAATCTATAAACAAGGCTCTTAAAAATCACAAATTCAGAAGTTGTACATTAGATGCGGAAAATACTAATAATCCATATAGTTTACCGCTCTTAAAAAGCACAAATATAGTTTGCTTGACACTTAAAAATTACAAATTTAGTGCAAATTTAAACATAAGTATTACACATAACAAAGTAGTACAAATTACAAAGTCTAATTGCAATATAAACTAATAGAATACTTTAGAACCAAAACACTCAAATATCTATTAAATTTAGTTCCAAGGAGGTAAAATTATCTCAATGTTGGGATCTCCTTCAACATCAAAACCATCTTCGACAAAATCAATCGCATTTGTAACATCTTCCCCATCAACGATATCATTACTTTGGTTGTTTTCTCCGGAGTTAAGTGGTGCATCTCCCTCAACATCAACATCATCCAAATTTAATTCATCTATAACAACATCAATTTAAAGAGTTTAGAAATTGACATATTTTAAGAAATTAAAACAACATAATTGTAATCACAAAAATGAATACCATACCAATATCATTTGAAATAGGTTGGATTGTCATACTAGCAAGATCTTTGCGTAGTGCTTCCACCTCCTCAACGGTCAAGAATGGTGGTGAATCCTCCAACACCCAATTAGAATGATCACCGAGTGTTTCAAAATTAATAGGATCATAATTTTGTTTCTTCTTGGTTCTACAAATCATTAACGGCAATGTCAAACATAGAACCAAATAAATTTAACAAATCTAACATTCTTAATAAACTAAACAAAATATTCTTAAATATAGAATCATTAAATATTCTTAATAAACTAAACAAAATCATATATTCTTAACTATAGAACCAATATTCTTATGTCATCAAGAGAAGAACAAAATAGTCTTGTTTATAAATCAAACAAACTAAACAATAACATATTTCTTAACTATAAAATGGTATCATATATTCTTTACCATAGAACCAATATTATCATGTCATCAAGTATTGAAACAATAGCATATAAAGCATAATAAGTGCTATACCTATTTTGTAGCCTTAAATTGTAACGAACATAAACGAGATCATTAAGCTTTTGATGCTCCAACCTATTTCTCTTTTTTGAATGAATGTGTTCAAACACACTCCAATTTCGTTCACAACCAGATGCACTACAAGTTTGACTCAAAATCCGAATAGCCAGCTTTTGCAAATTCGGCGCTTCGGTTCCATAAGTGTCCCACCATTGATCTAGAATAATGCATGTGAAAAAAATTAGAAAACATTTTAAAATTCATATTGACATTGTACCAAAATGCTTAAAGTTTATCATATAATTTTACCTGGCAAAACATCATCTCGGTTTTCTACTGCTGTTGTCCTTCCAAAACTACCTTCACAATTTTTGAATGAAGTCATCTCAGCAGTTAATTTAGATCGCAAGTCCTTACTATCATAAGCATACTTTTCAATGACATCCAAAAGGCCTTGGGTGGTGGACTTGTTTTTTTCATATTCCGGACCAAATCTACAAGATGGATTTAACCAATAACCAGCAGCATGGAGATTTTTCCGAAGTTGTGCATCCCAACGGTTATCCAAGATCTTCAAATAAGGCTCTACTTTCAACTTATTTCTTCTAAACCTCTTCTCAATCTCCTCTCTTGCTTTATACATAGCTCGATAGAGATATCCCATAGCCGGCTTATCTTCACTATCAACAATACGCAACACACGTACAAGAGGTTCTGTAATTTTCACTATGTCAGCACATTTAGACCAAAAGCTTGAGTCTAAGACTTGTTCCACAAATTGCTTTGCCTTGACATCTTTGGAATAAGTTGTGGTTGTCCACTCTTTGGATGTTACCATGGCTCTTAGTGCATCTTTATGAGACAAAATACTTTGCAATGCAATGAAATTAGTAGCAAAGCGGGTTGGAGCAGGACGGAGTATTTCTCTTCCACCTGTATGTTGTCTCATCAAATACAATGCAAAACAATGATTATATATGTATTTGGTAATTTTTGAAGCTTGTGACACTGTCTCACTTACTTCCTCTAATTTCCCCATGTCTTGCAACATCAAATTAATACAATGTGCCGCACAAGGAGACCAAAACAACTTAGGAAACTCCCTTTCCAACAACTTTCCAGCAGCAACATAATTCGCAGCATTATCTGTAACGACTTGAACAACATTTTCCTGGCCAACATATAACACTACTTCCTTGAAAAGCTTAAACAATGTTTCTGCAGTTTTAGAAGCACCAGAGGCATCAACAGACTTTATGAAAATAGTTCCTTTGGGGCAATAAACTAAAAAGTTTATAAGAGTTCTTCTACAACGATCTGTCCATCCATCTGCCATAAGAGTACAACCTGTATCCTTCCAAGTAGAACGATATTGCTCTATCTGTATCTTCACGTCATCAACCCACTTATTTAACAAATTACCACGAAGAGCATGCATGGTAGGAACTTTATATCCAGCACCCATACAACAAAGAGCATCAACTGCAGGTTGAAAATATGGTGAATTTGCAGCATTGAAAGGAATAGATGCATCAATAAACCACTTGGCAATAGCAAGATCACACTTTTCTACCACTTCTTTACTTTGCATCACACTTTTTAAAGTAGGCTGAGCTCCCGGAGTTGTTCTTGGTAAAAAATAAGTACCAATGCGAGCGTCATTCTTTTTAGATGCACCAATTTGCAATTCACCTCCCTCCGTAGTAAATGACTCACTTTCAGCCACATCCGAAGCTTTTCTTTTCTTGCTCCGCTCGTTGAAATGTTGTTTCATCTGAAAACGAATTTCAGCAGACACTTTCTTACAAATTTCAACATTTCCTACTATTCCAGCCAAGTGTTGCTTTACCCTATGAATTCCACCTCCACCAAAAGATTTGTGACAGTACATACAAACAAGAGATTTTCCATCAGGACTTCTAGTACAATGTGCCCAAGCTATATCAGTCTTTCCTCTAACATTATTTTGAACTAAACTTTGCCATAAAAAAATTGCCATAATAAACTATAAAAAAAATACTATACGTAGACAACTTAACTTAACTTATAAAAATTGAACAAATATATATTTTAGAAATAAACAATGTGAGAATAGAGTTTCTTGCTTTTTACTACAATTAGAATGTTTTCATGCATGTTATATATAGTTGTGATTCATTATTAATTCAAGACCATACACTGAATTGCTTCATAAAAAAAAATAGATTCATGCATGGTAGTTGTTGATCAACCTTCATATACTAAATTTCTATCATTTCTATTTTTGTTATGAGACTACAAAAAAGAAAATGAAATTATTTAAACCTATTTAGGATAAGCACTAAGCCCCATTTTGAACAGAGAAATAAAGATATAAAACTGAGCAATGGATAATGTAGGGGATAATGTAGCACCATAGAAATTAAGCCAGTAGCAATGGATATAAAACTGATAATGTAGTATGAAGTTTTTTTAAGTTCTGTGGCTTGGCATGGCTAGGATTTTTGTTTAACATGAAAATAACAAATTCTAAGTTATTGTAGATATAGAAAAAGTCTGCATTAGTTTTTTAGACACCGAACATACTGTTACTTAATTAGTGTGTATTCATCTATGTCACAGTTCATCAAAACCCCTTTTCAGTCACTGCCAAATTGCGACTTAAACCTTGTGGCAATCCCATCCCCGTTCATGCTTAGATAATGCTATCTGATATTCGAACTCACATCTAGGTGACCCTTGTAGTTGTTGGACATTAGGACAAGAAAGGACACACAATAGAGTGCTTGCATGACAGTATGCTTTTGGTGTCTTAAGTTACAGAAAATGTTTAAATTGCTTTCAGACAACAACAACAAAACCAGCAGTAAGAACAACAACAACATTCACAGAACAACAACAATATTCACAGAACAACAACAAAATCAATAAATGATTGGATTGAAGATAACAACAACTCTCAAACAAAGTAACCCTAATTTTTAATACATGTCAGAATAAAAATTAAAAAAACTTACGGTGCAGTGGGATTGATGATGGAGGCGCGGTGGCGGAAAAGGAAACGGCGGCGTTGATGTGCAAAGGAAACGGCGGCGTTGATGTGCAAAGGAAACGGCGGCCAGTTTCTTCTACTTCTCTTCTTTTGTTTCTGAAAAGTGAAAGAAAACTATACGATGGCTGAAACAAGTTTACAAAATATTTTTCATTTTTTTTAATTTAAAACTCAAAACGACGTCGTTTTGAATAAATTTTTTTTTTAAAAAAAATAAGCAATTGAACCGGCGGTTTACGAGAACCACCGGTTTTCCCGGTTCGCACCGGTTCGCACCGGTTCACGCCGGTTCTATCCGGTTCTCAGACATGGACGATCGAACAAGTGAACCTGGCCGGTTACCTGGCCGGTTCCCGGTTCAACCGGTCCGACCGGCCGGTCCGGTCCGGTTTTTAAAACATTGCCCCTGATTGTTTAGGCCTCATTGAGAGATTCTCAGAATCTTGACTTGGTTGCCCCAGATTGATCGGGAAATAGTTTGAAACCCACTTGAGATGTATGCCTTTGACTTTTTGGCATTTTAGAGATTCTTTGAATCTTGACTGAATTGCCCCAGATTGATTGAGCGAAACGTGTCGTGCCCCTTGTATTCGTAGGAGACATTGTTTCTTGGAGTAATCTTGTCTGTCGGGATAACTTTCAGTCATTAGTTGCACCCTGTGCAAGTTCTTTCTGATGCTAACATTTGAAATTATGTAGCAGAATATGTTTAATAATGAATTCACGAGATGCAATGCATATGTATGTCTCGAGTTTTTTTTTTTTTGAAAAATGTTTAAACAAGAGATGTAAAGGCGTGATATTTGTAAAAACATGATGTTTGTAACAATGTGATGTTTGTAAAGATGAAATATCAACTCAGTATTTTTGGCAAACCTTAAGGAGTCAGGATACCTTTTTGGTGACAATGTGCTTTCGAACTAACCATGCTTCAGTTAGGACTTTCAAGGGTTGTAATGTGGCTTGGTTCACGGTTTAAGAAACAAAGGATAAAGGCTCAAAATTTGATTGTACCCACCCCTCTTCGTGATGATCTTCAGTCCTAAGCTCAGTTAATTCAACTTATGCATTCAGGTTCCAAGAGACTTTTGGATTTGCACCTTTGATAATGATGATGGTTCACAAGCAGAGAGAAACTCTGAGATGACAGTCACTTCTTCATATTGGTAATCACAACATTGTGTTGTTTAGGAATTTATTGACTTCTCCTTTTCCATTTTTGATATCCCTAACTTTTGCCTGAACTGTCTATTTTGAGCTTACAGTCAGCGGGATGCCTTGATTTTTGCCTAAGTCATTTTTTGATTTTTGACTTAGCAGGCTTTTCCTTGTATGTTTTTTCGTTTTTTTTTTTTGAAAGATATTGACTGCCTTTGCTTGATGATTGATGAACCATCATTGGCTTCTGATTGACATCCCCAACACTTCTTGTATGTGTGCGGATGATCGCTTGTGATTGAAACCTTTGTTGTAAGGTGTACTGAAAGATTCTCTTAAAATAGAATGCACAGCCAAATTAACTGAGAACTACCCTGCCCCAGGTTACGATCGAGAGTTTTGAATTAGTACAAGAAAGAAACTTCTACTTCTTAGGCTCAAAGGGGTTGACGAGGGATTAACATCCTTATATCTCCACTGTTTAAGAGTTGAAACAATGCCTGTACATCGTCAGCATAGTCCGCTCAAAAGCATACTGTATGAGGTTGCGGTATCGTTTTCGTCATCCTCCCTTAAAAGGCTTACAGCTTAGCAGGAGTTGAATAAACACAAAACATATGCAAAGTAAATACGTAATTTAAAATGAGTGATAGCGAAATAATGAATTCAAGACAAGCATATGCAATGCACTGATGATGATTATTAAGGCAAATAATGTCTATCATAATTCGAATGTTTAAGCAAATAGAAAAGAAACATGCAAATAAAAGTAGATCTAATGATCCAAAAGTTCGTCCGTCTAGACGTCAATCAGTCTTGTCATGACTAGGCATAGGAGCGGTGATCACCATAGGATTTTCAGGAGGGTTGAATTTGATATCTCCTTCATTAATCATATCTTGAATCTTATTCTTCAATATCCAGCAATCGTTTGTGTAATGTCCAGGAATTGTTTGTGTAATGTCCAGGAATGTTGGAATGGTACGCGCACCTTGTATTGAGTTTATAGCCAGGAGTGGAGGTGTTAGCATTCTTAGGAGGGTCCCTCAGAGTAATCAATTCGATCTTCAATAGATGTTGTAATGCTTGAGCCAATGACATATTGATCTCGGTGAATTGACGCTTGGGTACGTCTGGCTTTCTTTGTTGTTGTGGAACTGGTGTAGAGATTCAGAGTATCCGGGGTCCGAGCTTTCCGGAATGTATCTGGCGTAGGATATCAGAACGAGTTATTCATTAAACCATCTCTAAAAAGGTATGCCAGAACGGGTCGTACATTAGACCATATCTGAGGAGGAATATCAGAACGAGCCATACGTTAGACTATATTTGTTGAGGAATAGCAGAACGAGTCGTACATTAGACCATATCTGTTGGAATGTCAGAACGAGTCATACATTGGACCATATCTGAGGAAGGATATCAGAACGAGTTATTCATTAAACCATATCTAAAGGGGAATACCAGAACGAGTCATACATTAAACCATATCTGATGATTAATGCCAGAACGAGTCATACACTAGACCATATCTGACTGAAGATACCGGAACGGGTCATACATTAGACCATATCTGATAGGGAATGCTTGCTTGTTAGAGTCAATGAGTTATTTGACGAAGTTTTGGAATGTAAAAAGGCTTGTCAGGATGAATCTCCAGCTCGATTATATCTGAGAGGAATGATTGTTATGGCGGAACCTGAAAACAAAGTTAGAAATATGCAATGTCATGAATGCAAATGAAATGTTTTCAAGGATCTATAGGAAATTTAGTTAGCAACATTTAGAAAATGATTTGGTTGCGTCTTTGTCTGAAGAATCCTGGACTTTGTTTTGGAACGTCCTTCTTTGAGAATCGAGCTCACCATATCGAGTGGGTCATCGCCTCTGATTTGGGAACTTCTGAATTTGAAGGTACATGGCTAGAGGAAAGTGAATCCTCTTGCCCCTTGTTAGGTGCTACACCTTTGAATCGGAAGGTATGTGGCTAGAGGAAAATTAATCCTCTTGCCCCTTGATAGGAATTTAGTCCTTGATAAGAGTACCTGAAATTGTGCGCCCTAAATCCCTAGGATCCTTGAAAGGGTTAGTTATGATGTTATGATGTCATGCAGATGCAATGCATTAGACATAGTGTGATATAGTAAGGGTAAACACGTCCTTCAACAAAACCTACAAGGAAACAACAGTTAGTATGTTATGTGAATGCAGCTCATTAGGCACGACATAGAATAGTGAGGGCAAACAAGTACTTTAACAAAAACCTGCAAGGAAACAGAGGTTAGTAGCAAACACAAACAAGTCACACAAGTGCCCTTAGGTTTAGAGGCTTTCTTGAAGTTCGTAGGTAAGTACCCTCCCCACTGAAGTTTAGTTGGTTCAGCCTGTCCTATATAAAGATCGGGTTCTATGGAGCTCATATCATTGACCTTCCTCGAAGGCGCTTATCTCAGTTCGGTAATCGAATCACCAACCGAGAAGGTCCCGAAAGTCCAGTCCATATGAGTGTAGCTTCGAGTATCAACCAACTTCAGTCGGAACCAAAGCCAGCCATCTCGCTACTTCCTAATAGGCCAAAGTCAAGTTCGACTAAGGTTCTAAGGGCAGATTAGTGCTTAACGACACCACGCGGCAGCCAAGCATTTCCTCAGGTCGGATCCCAAGGAACACCAGGACAAACCAATGTGTCACACTAACGATGACCATCAGTTCAACCACATCAGTATACGCTGTGCAGTCTCATTGATCTCATGTCATTTACCTAAGGTACTCAGATCCGGGTTAGGATCTTTCACACAGCAGAATACCCAAAACAACCATGCAAAAGTAAAGCAAACAAAGCAAACAATAGAAAACATTTAAAGTGAATCCTAAACTTTTAAGGTAACCCCTCTTTTATCGAAATTTATCCCCAGCAGAGTCGCCAGTTCTGTAATACGGTGAACTGACTTTTTAATAATCGAAATGTCGCGGTAAGCAAGAGTCGCCACCGACTTTTATTTTATCCAAACGGGTTCGGAAAGGCAAAAAGAAACAGAAAAAAACCTTTTAAAAGAAATCTAAGTTCGGGGGGTAATTTATGCAAAGGGAAGGTGTAAGGCACCCTTTGCATCCATGGTTTTCCATGGGCTCTTAATTGCTTTGCTTGCTCGTTTGTTTAGAAAATGTAGATGAAAGAGATAGGGACTTTAGCTCGTAAATGAGCATTGCCCTTTTGAAAAATTATGAGAAAGAATATAATAAAAGTTTGAGCATTGCAAGGCAATTAGGGGCAATTACCTTAAACTCAGATGATAGGTCTCTTTTTAGCCTTTCAGAATGAAAGGGTCTATCCTTGCCATAAGAGGGCAGGAAGCCTTTCGTTTGGAGGTTGAAGGGTCATCGAAGCATCCTTTGCCATAAGACTGTCCCATGCCATAGAGGGGCAGGTAGTCTAAGGTGAGGATCAGAATAAGCCTTTTCGTAGGCAGCCAGAAGATACCTCAGCCTTTTTCCGTAGGCAACTTCCGAGGGTCGAGGTCATTTTTGTGTATCGAAGGCAGCATCATTTAGGGTCGTATGACCTTTTAATTATCGAGGCAACAGGCTGAGGTATCCTCGTATTCGAGGGACATGGCTTATTCTGCAAAAACACGAGGCAACAGGCAACAAGGCAACAAGGCAACAGAGAGGGTTACCCCAAAAGGTGCGTGTGTGCAACAATCACGTGTTATCTTTTAATTAGTTATTCTAATTCAGTTTAAGGCTTGCACTCCCTAAGATTACTAACCACACAATAATATAAAGCAGTAAAGGGGGCGGGAAATTGTAACCAGCGGATCCCTTATCAGGGTTTGACACAAGTAATAATAATAAAAGGCATAAAATAAAATGAGGTTTAGGTTACCAACAACGTAACTTTGGCAATTGATAAACCCTGAAAAGGAAAAAGACAAGACAGAAAACATATAGTGAGTGCGTTATCAAATTCGAGGGCAAACCTCATTAACTACAAAAGAAAATAGGATAATAAATTAAAAATAGAATAGGGAGGAGGTACTTAGCTTGGCATTTGCCTGACAGGGTTGAGGGCAAGGGTTTGCCAGAAGCATCGACTCTGACCATTAGGAATGAGCAAAGAAACAAATATGGCGTGAGTGTATTATCAGATTCGAGGGCAAAGGGATTAACCCTAAAAATAAAGAATAAATAAATATAAAAATAATAGTTAAAAAAAGTGAGGGTACTTAACTTTTTGCATTTGATCTGATATGGTTGGTAGTCGGAGGATGCCTTTAGGTTAACCCTGAAAAGAGGCAAGGCAAAAGAATGTAAAATAGTCCATTGACTTTCGAGGTTTTTAACCCTATAAGGCAAATGAATATTTAAATGATAAAATAAAAAAAAGGTAAGGTCGGGACTTAGCTTTGTAGAAGGCGAGGCGCGTAATCGGAAGATGTCTGATAATAAACCCTGAAAAAGATACAGACAAATATTTTTAGTGTAGGCATGATCTGACAACAAACCTCACAAACCCTGATTTAGGGTACAAGTTAACCATGGTTAATAAAATAATAAACTAATTGAAATAATACCAAAGTTAACGGAGAAAAATCGAGAGTTTGAATCAATATATCAACTAAATAATTATTGGATGTAATCCTAATTATTTAATTGATAAAAGGTCTATTTTGAAAATGATATCGAATTTTAAATAATAATAAGCAATTATGAATAAAATTGTGAAAACTCGAACTTTCGATAAAATAAATAATTATAATTTGTTATAACAAAATAATTTATTAAGATAAAACTATAATAAAAATAATTATGATAGAAACAAAAACAAAAACAAAAAAGAAATAAGAAAATAGAATGTAATTAAAATTAAAAAGAATTAGAAAAAAACTCAGCTATTGATTCAGTGTGGGGTGGTTTGAAGTCTTTGAGATGCACCCTCACTTCTGGGCGTTGGATATGGCCTTGATGAAGATCTAATGGTGATGATGGAGGGCGCATAGTAAGCCCCATGAATGAGGCGCATAGGATCTGCAGATAGGGAGGATTAAAGAAAATGCACAAAATAATGTTGGGGACGAGGATCGAACCCCTAACCTCACGCTTGAAGGTCATCATCGTTTCTTTTACCACTTGGCCATGCTTCAGTTCACGTTATGAACATGTATTCATAATATTAAAATACAAAAAAAAGAAGATTTAAAAATAAATAAAAAAGGTCGCGCCCAGACTTTCTTTCTTCTTCGTTGCGTTTTCCAGAATTATAGACTTTTAGGCCACGGTTTTGTGCGTGGCCATAGTCCTTCAAATCCAAAACCTGCAAAACAAACATTAATCGACGCAAACGAATGGTCCAGATCAGACGTAAATGACTCTATGAATTCAATAGACTCTTTAATTTGGCCGGAAAATCATTCTCATACAAAACCCCTATTTCAGGAGCATAGAACCCTAACAATGGCATATGGTTGTTCTTGGCATGAAACTCAAATTAAATAACCCAGATAGGTTGCAAACAAGATTGTAAACACACTGATATATTCAAATACGGTTTATGATACACATATGAATGAAATCGAAAATTAAAAAAGGCTTGAAAATAAGAACCGTGACGCTGCAATTCCGAGTAGTTTCACGTGCGGCAAACGACTGGGTTTGATCAGAGACTTCCAAGGAGTCAATTGGTGTCGTTGTCTTGTCTTGAAACGGCTGCAATCTCGAAAACAGAAGTTGAAGTTTTCTTGAATTTCTTTGAAGTTTTGTGAAGAGCCTGGAGGCCACCAATCCTTCTAGTTTCGTCTTCGTTTGATTGATGCACGCTTTTGGATTCTTTTTGATGATGTTTGCTGGTAGTTTGTGTGAGAATTGTAAAAGTTGCAGATCGTTTAACCGACAAAGCTACTGTGTATGAAACTGTAGAAAAAAAATATTATTGTGCAGATACATACATGAACCGGGTACGTTCCAGACCAAAAAAAAAAGATTCGGAATAAGGGTTAGCTCCTCCTCCCTTCAGTTGTGTAAAGGTTGTCCTATTTATAATATACAAAATTAGGTTAAACTTGATGGACCAAAATTAATTAAAAATAACTAAAAACCCAAATAGAAGGAATTATTCTTATTGAGTTTTTATAATTATATTTAACCAATTAAAAAACTAGCCTAAAATGTTAGTAACAACTAAAATAAAAAATTAATTGCAAATATACAAACAAATTTTTTGCGATTTTAAAAAAGGTAAATTAAACGGAAATTAAGTTAGTAACAAATAAAATAAAAAATGTTAATAATGTGACTCGAGCACGGGACCTCGTGCTATTGTACCATTCACGCTCAAATTCTTACCAACTGTGCCAATTCATTTATTCGAAATAAAATGGCGTTTGTAAATATATGAGGGCAAATTTTGGGGTATGACACACAGCTTCTGATTTCTGCTTCCCTCGGATAGCTTCAGAGCTTTGAATTTCTACCAACATCACTTCATGCTAGATTTGTATCAGAACACTGTTGAATGTACCAGAGCATCATCAGAGCATCTCTACATCCTGAAATGTTACAGAACAAAAACTAAACGACAAAAGTCAGCATGAACGAGTCAGAACATAAAATGTATATTAGAACACATGATATGTATCAGAGCCATATAGGCTAAAATAATGTATCAGAGCAAATAGAATTTTGTCAGAGCAAATAGACAAATATGGATCAAATTCTATTATCAGTGCTTCTGATTCATTCTTCTTTCTTGCTTCTGATTTCTGAAGCTTGACAGCACTTAGCTTGCTTCAGTTTCCATGAGCTTATTCTTTTTACAGAATAACACTTCTTATGGTTTTGCTTCTTGTGTTTGCTTTGAACTTCACTTCTTTATACCTGCAAAACACTTAAACCATATAGAACTTGCAGTTCTTGTTAGTAAATGTGTGGGAGCTTTACCCAGCAACTGATAGATTAATCAAATCATTTATCATTTATCTTCTCCCCCTTTTTGTCATAACATCAAAAAGCATAAGAGATTCAGATGCAAAGCAAGAGACAAAAGGAAAGAAACACAAATAACTTTTCATTGATTTCAACAAGAAAGATTACAAAAGAGGAATGCAGGAAAACAAATGCAACAAGGAAAGAAAACTACACAGACCAAAGGACTAAGATCCTAGCCTACGCAAAATCCGCGCCAGAACATCATGAATCCCGTCAGTGCTTGTAGCTTGCCTTGCCATGAAGGAGCGAAACTCAGCATTGGCTACTTCTTGCGCGTCCAAACGAGAAGCCAGCATAGCTTGATTCTGATGAAGAGCTTCCAAGGTCTCCATCAGAGCTGAGGTTTCACCAGAAGAAGAGGCACATGAATTTCTGCCAAAAGGGACAGCAATCTCAGCAGGGTGATCTTCTGGGAGATCTTCAGCTTGTGCATCTTCCATTTCCTCATCTGAGTCTGACTCAGAAGTAGCCTTAGCATATTCTGGTTCAGGCAGCTCAGAAGTTCCAACTTCCAACGCTTGAAGAATAGCTGCTAGGTTTGTTGGAGGAGTAGGACCAGCAACTTCAGCAGGATAAACCACTACTGGAAAGACCATGTGAGGTGCTTTTTCAGAAGGGTTCATTCTGAACCAGTTAAACAGCCACTGAAAATCTCCAGTCAGCACAGGAAACCATGGTTTCCACACCACGATGTCTCTGCAGAGATTTTCTTCTTCCAACTCATCTGCAGGTATCTTCTTCTCAAGAACACTTCTGTTCCTGATGAGATGGTGATAGCTGCTTTCACCAACTTCCAACCGAAGACCACGAATACCAGGAGCTTCAGACATGATCCTTCTCTGAGTGTCTGTAGCCCTAACCAGAAAATCCTGACGAAAGGTATCCCAAAGGTTGCTTGTAGCATACTCATCCAGATGGTTAAGGTGAGCAGCACCCAGAATCTCCAACCAGCCATTTACATCAGAATGTAACAGCTCCAGAAATGATTGAGTGGTAGGGGTTGGAGGGTTGACAGTGAACCTGGAGTCGGGAAAAACAACACTATAGGGATTAGGTGTTCTGGTGGGAAAAGGGTGTGAGAGAGATGAAGAAATATCTGATGGATGGGTTGAAGGAGAGGAGATATCAGATGGTGAAGAAGGTGGTTCCGAGAGGATGAATGAGGAGGAAGAGGTGGTGGAGGTCTGTGAAGAGGGAGGTGATTGAGGGGTACCGTCAAGGGGTTGATACACACGTCTAGAGTGATTTCCAGACATCATAGCTTCAAACGGGTTCACTTTGAGAGGGTCATAGGTGATCCTTACTCTTTTTGGTTTGGTTTCTGGTTCAGCAGTTGCCTTTCTCTTTTGTTTCCGATCATTATCTTGATTCCCAGAGCTTGACGATGGATTCATGATGAAGTTGCAGATATTGGAAACTGCTAGGGTTTATGATATGAATGCAAAGAGAGAGAACGAAAAAAAAAACTGAATGCAAAGTGAGAGAAATATAAGAGGGAAAAGAAACGTTTGAAGAATATAAAAAGAAAACTGAAAGAGAGTAAATGATGAAAAGCATTTAATGTTATGTGACGTGAGGAGAGATAATAATGACAAGAGACGTGATTTGCACAGTTACCTAAGTAGACGTCCCCTCAACTGCACGCACGCTTGTCCAGGAATAGTGAACACGTGTTTACCATCTGGATAGCCAGTTACAGCTGTTTTGCTTTTGAAGAGATTCTGAATCAACTTAGACAATGAAACATTAGTAATAACTGAATCACAATTTCTAATTGATTTCAATCAGAACTTCTTAAAAAAGATTTCATTTCAGAAGATACCCATACATAAGAACTTCTCATCTTCTCATTCTGGGCTTGTTTCTGAAGACCCATTTTGTACCTATTATATTGAATCCATCTGGTCTAGGAACAAGATCCCAAACATCATTTCTTGTAAACTGATTCAGTTCTTCTTGCATAGCAATTATCCAGTCTGGATCTTCTAGAGCATGATCAACAGAAGTTGGCTCGATCAAAGATACAAGACCTAATTGACAGTCTGCATTGTTCTTAAGGAATGCTCTTGTTCTGATTGGATCATCCTTCTTTCCAAGAATGACATCTTCTGAATGACCAGAGATGAGTCTGGATGATCTTCTGACAGATGGTTCTTCAGAAATGCTTAGATTCTCCAGAGAAGCTGATACTTGATCTTCAGATTCTTTGCTTCTGAGAAGCTCTGCTTCTGATGCGTTGCTTCTTGGCTCAACAACTTCTGATATATCAATATCACAATCTGCAAAATTATCAAACTACTTTGGTTTTTCAGAACCAAGCTTATCATCAAACCTGATATTGATTGATTCTTCCACAATCAATGTTTCAGTATTGTATACTCTGTAGCCTTTTGAGCGTTCAGAATATCCAAGAAGGAAACATTTTTGTGCTTTGGAATCAAACTTACCAAGATGATCTTTAGTGTTCAGAATAAAGCATACACATCCAAAAGGATGGAAATATGAAATGTTGGGCTTTTTATTCTTCCACAATTCATAAGGAGTCTTATTTAGAATAGGTCTGATAGAGATTCTATTCTGAATATAGCATGCAGTGTTTATTGCTTCTGCCCAGAAATGCTTAGCCATATTGGTTTCATTGATCATGGTTCTGGCCATTTCTTGCAGAGTCCTATTCTTTCGTTCTACAACTCCATTTTGCTGTGGAGTTCTAGGACAAGAGAAATCATGGGCAATACCATTTTCTTTGAAGAATTCTTCAAAGGATCTGTTCTCAAATTCACCACCATGATCACTTCTGACCTTTATGATTTTACACTCTTTTTCAGATTGAATCTGAATGCAGAAATCAAAGAACACTGAATGAGACTCATCCTTGTGTTTCAAGAATTTTACCCACGTCCAGCGGCTATAATCATCTACGATGACTAATCCATATTTCTTCCCTCTGACAGATGCTGTTTTGACTGGGCCAAACAGATCAATGTGCAAGAGTTCTAATGGCCTTGAGGTAGAAACAACATTCTTGGACTTAAATGCAGGTTTGGAGAACTTGCCCTTCTGACATGCTTCACAAAGAGCATCTGATTTGAATTTCAGATTAGGGAGTCCTCTGACAAGATCCAGTTTGTTAATCTGAGAAATCTTTCTCAAACTAGCATGACCTAATCTTCTGTGCCAGACCCACTGCTCTTCAGAAACAGACATAAGACAAGTCACCTTCTGACTCATAAGATCTTGCAGATCTGTCTTATAAATGTTGTTCTTCCTCTTGCCTGTAAATAGGATTGAGCCATCCTTCTGATTTACAGCCTTGCAAGACTTTTGATTAACGATTATATCATAACCATTGTCACTCAATTGACTGATAGATAAGAGGTTATGTGTTAATCCTTCTACAAGAAGTACATTAGAAATGGAAGGAGAGTTACCAGACTTTATAGTTCCAGAGCCAATTATCTTGCCCTTCTGATCTCCTCCAAACTTGACTTCTCCTCCAGACTTAAGCACCAGGTCTTGGAACATAGACCTTCTTCCTGTCATGTGTCGTGAGCATCCAGAGTCCAGGTACCACGACATGTTGTGCTTTGTCCTTTTTGCAGCCAAGGATATCTGCAATAGGAATAATCTTATCCTTAGGTACCCACATTTTCTTGGGTCCTTTCTTGTTAGATTTTCTCAAGTTCTGATTGAACTTGGGTTTAACATTGTAAGCAATAGGAGGAACAGCATGATAATTTTTAATGTGAGTTTCATGATATTTCCTAGGTTGTGTCACATGCCTTTTGGTGTGTGTTATGTGAAAACTTTGAGCATGTGAAGTGTGCCTAATATCATGGGAGTGGCCATACTTGAACTGATCATACAATGGCTTGTATGTGAATTTCATTTCATCAACAGGTTCAAGTTTGTATGGGGTTTCACCCTCAAAACCAATGCCGACTCTTTTGTTTCCAGACACAGCATATATCATAGAAGCTAGCTGACTTCTGCCAATACTTCTAGATAAGAACTTCCTGAAACTTAAATCATATTCTTTCAGAATATGGTTTAGACTAGGAGTGGATTTTTCTGAATCAGAAGGAGATCCAACATCATTGGATAATTTTAAAAGTTTTTCTTTTAATTCAGAATTCTCCAACTCAAGCTTCTTTGTTTCAAATTCAAATAGCTTTTTCAGCTTTTTGTATTTGAGACTAATCTGAGACTTGAATTCCAGAAGTTCTGTTAGACCGGAAACTAACTCATCTCTAGTAAGTTCAGAGAATACCTCTTCAGAATCTGATTCTGATGTAGATTCTGATCCGTCATCTTCTATCGCCATCAGCGCACAGTTAGCCTGCTCATCTTCAGAGTCTGAATCATCTTCTGATTCATCCCAGGTTGCCATAAGACCTTTCTTCTTATGAAACTTCTTCTTGGGATTTTCCTTCTGAAGTTTTGGACATTCATTCTTGAAGTGTCCAGGCTCATTGCATTCATAGCACATGACCTTCTTCTTGTCAAATCTTCTGTCATCAGAAGATTCTCTACGTTCAAATTTCTTTGAACTTCTGACGCCTCTGAACTTCCTTTGCTTGTTCTTCCAGAGTTGATTTAGCCTTCTGGAGATCAAGGACAGTTCATCTTCTTCTTCAGATTCTGATTCTTCGGGATCTTCTTCTCTAGCCTGAAAAGCGTTAGTGCATTTCATGATATTGGATTTTAATGCAATAGACTTACCTTTCTTTTGAGGCTCGTTTGCATCCAGTTCAATTTCATGACTCCTCAAGGCACTGATAAGCTCTTCCAGAGAAACTTCATTCAGATTCTTTGCAATCTTGAATGCAGTCACCATAGGACCCCATCTTCTGGGTAAGCTTCTGATGATCTTCTTTACGTGATCAGCCTTTGTGTATCCCTTGTCAAGAACTCTCAATCCAGCAGTAAGAGTTTGAAATCTTGAAAACATCTTTTCAATGTCTTCATCATCCTCCATCTTGAAGGCTTCATACTTCTGGATTAAAGCGAGAGCTTTAGTCTCCTTGACTTGAGCATTTCCTTCATGAGTCATTTTCAAGGACTCATATATGTCATAGGCCGTTTCCCTGTTAGATATCTTCTCATACTCAGCATGAGAGATAGCATTCAGCAAAACAGTTCTGCATTTATGATGATTCCTGAAAAGCTTCTTCTGATCATCACTCATTTCTTGCCTTGTCAGCTTTACGCCACTGGCATTTACTGGATGTTTGTAACCATCCATCAGAAGATCCCATAGATCACCATCTAGACCAAGAAAGTAACTTTCCAGTTTATCTTTCCAGTATTCAAAGTTTTCACCATCAAATACCGGCGGTCTAGTATAACCATTGTTACCGTTGTGTTGCTCAGCAGAGCCAGATGTAGGTGTAGACTTTGCAGTTTCATCAGCCATCTTTTACTGAAGCGTTTTTCTCTTCCTGAATCTTTTCTAAACACGGTTAAGTGCTTGCACCTTAGAACCGGCGCTCTGATGCCAATTGAAGGATAGAAAAACACTTAGAAAGGGGGGGTTTGAATAAGTGTAGCTTTAAAAACTTGACAGATAAAAATAAATTGCACAGTTATTTTTATCCTGGTTCGTTGTTAACTAAACTACTCCAGTCCACCCCCGCAGAGATGATTTACCTCAACTGAGGATTTAATCCACTAATCGCACGGATTACAATGGTTCTCCACTTAGTCAGCAACTAAGTCTTCCAGAGTCTTCTGATCACACACTGATCACTCCAGGAACAACTGCTTAGATACCCTCTAAGACTTTCTAGAGTATTCTGATCCACACGATCACTCTAGTTACAACCTGCTTAGATACCCTCTAAGACTTCCTAGAGTATTCTGATCCACACGATCACTCTAGTTCCTTACAACTTAATGTAATCAATTCTAAGAGTATTACAATTGCTTCTTAAAAGCTATAATCACAAACTGTGATATTTCTCTTAACGTTTAAGCTTAATCTCACTAATATATTACAACAGCAATGTAGTGAGCTTTGATGAAGATGAAGATTCTGAGCTTTGAATAGAACAGAGTTTCAGCAAGTTAATATGAGTTGTTTTTATTCAGAATCGTTAACCTTGCTTCTCATCAGAACTTCATATTTATAGGCGTTGGAGAAGATGACCGTTGAGTGCATTTAATGCTTTGCGTGTTCCGTACAGCATCGCATTTAATGTTATACGCTTTTGTCAACTACCTCGAGCCTTGTTCACGCTGTGTCTACTGACGTTGCCTTTAATAGCTTTTAACGTTCCTTTTGTCAGTCAGCGTAGCTTGCCACTTGTACTTCCTTCTGATCTGATGTTTGTGAATACAACGTTTGAATATCGTCAGAGTCAAACAGCTTGGTGCAAAGCATCTTCTGATCTTCTGACCTTGAAGTGCTTCTGTGCGTGATACCATCAGAACTTCAGTGCTTCTGATCTCATGTTCTTCTGATGCTTCCATAGACCCATGTTCTGATTCTGCTTCGACCATCTTCTGATGTCTTGCCAGACCATGTTCTGATGTTGCATGCTGAACCCTTGAGACAAAGCTTCTGAGCGCTGAATTATGCATACTCTTTATATATTTCCTGAAAAGGAAATTGCATTGGATTAGAGTACCATATTATCTTAAGCAAAATTCATATTATTGTTATCATCAAAACTAAGATAATTGATCAGAACAAATCTTGTTCTAACAGATTCAACTGAAACAGGAAAGAGATACCTTTGAGACTCAGTTCTATGCCAGTGAAAAGAAGGTGTTGGAGATCACAAACTTCATGAAGAATGTAACACCCCAAATCTACCCGAAAAATTGTACGGAAAATCAGAGTATAAATTCCAAAAAAGTTCATATGAGGTATCACATATTCGTCATCTCAAAAACATTTACGGCTTACTTGTCTTTAAAACGATAATCAAATTATTACTAAAAATCACTTTGTTTAAATTCAATAATTAACTTGCAGCGGAATCAACAAACTTCATAAATATTCAAATCAAGTCGTAGCATCATTGTAGTGTAACTTTAAGTTACAATTTAAACCAAAACCATATAAAATTCAGCAAAAGAAATAATAATTAAAACAATCGTTTTATCCCCCCGAGTGCTACGTATCAGAGCAAGACACCAACCCGACTAACAGCAACTAAAGACTTCATAAAATCACTTCAAACTTCCACCGCTATCTTGAGTACCTGTCCGTTTCCCATGGTAGGGGAAACATCAGGAGAAGGGGTGAGATATCGAAAAATATAAACTAAAGTATGATGATTAATATATTAGATCAGATCATACAATCACCACTTCCAAACAACATTTTTAATGACAACTAGCAACAATTTATAACAACAATAATAACACCATCAGCAACAACAATTATCACGATAATCACAATAATTATTTCACAACTCAAAACAACACAACTTATATCAACAACAACTCATAACAAAATTAACTTCACAACGACTTAAAATGCGACAGAACTATGCAAATGCATGTGGTACCATTTGGAGCATAACTCCCAACTTAAACAGATGCCACATTATTGAGGCATTTCAACAAGGCATAAGCCTTCAACGTGGTTCTATCAAGGCCAACTTAAACAGGTGCCATCAAGGCCAACTTAAACAATGCAATGTATGCCATGCAACATCAACCACAACGACAACCAGAACAACAACAACGAAATAACAACTCGAACATGCAACAAATTGCATCGATGTAATCCAACATTAGTTATTCGACCTGTAACTTAATCAACAACAACACAAACAATACAACATTGGTCATAGGACCTATAATCAACAATGTTCATAGACAAGACGAATCAACTTACCCAGGTGTACCTGCAATACAACTTATTCGACAAAATTATAACAAAACAAATCAACTTAAAATATCTACCAATACACACGACCGACTCCGACAAATTTCAACTAGATCTGGACAACTAATTATACCGCTTAAATTTACTAATGCGACTAACTGGTACTGTTCTTACCAATTGTTATTGCTACTAATTTCTGTTTATTTTCTGCTACTAAAACCAATTTATTATCAAGTTCCTCGTCCCTGCTAATTTGCTTGCACTACTATACTTTGAATTCCGCATAAAATACTACTGTCTGTTACTTCATGGTATACTTTAATTTCTACTATCCAACTATTCTGTCATACTAATTTCATCAACTGCTATTAATCTCAATTGCTGCTAAGTATCAGTTCTGCTAGAACTAAGATGCTGCGACTTTCCAAATTCTGCTATTTTATTAGCTACCGGTATCTAGCAACTCAAATAATTAAAGGTGATATGATACTAGACCATTCCATATACTACATGATCCTATGTACCATGATCCCTATGAATGCAAAATAAAAATGTGCACATGCCACACACACACAACGAACAGGAAGAGAAGGAATAGTGGGGTAAGACGCCCACCCCCAAGGCTTGAGGCGCCCGCCTCGTTGGCTTGATGGGGCCCACTCCCTTCTCCTACAACAATTGAGACGGTCGTCTCACAGCTTCCTCTTTCTCACCAAATTTTAGAGACGGTCGTCTCCCATCTCATATTACCACCGTAATCCCTTATAACTTTTCCTCGGTCTACTTATAATTTCTAGATTCTTGTTTCGATTAAAACAACAAATTAATCCAACGACTTATTTTCCATAACAATCCAATCGATCAACAAAACTCATAAAACAGCCAATTCTTCATAAATCCAAACAATACAGTAACAACACACAATTCATAGTATTAATTTATACAATCCCAATCCTACATACTAATCATCATATTCTCGGTTATAAGATTAGAACCCTTACCTTGAATCGGAGATCGCCTCTAATATCTGATCTAGTGCAAGCCTTTGCCTTTTCCCCGAAATCAACGATCAATTCCTCCCTTTTGCCAAAACCTCATTCCTCTTTATCGGCAACTTCATTTCACGGTCTATTCTCCCAAAAGCCAAAACCTTATTTTCCACAGAAACCTAATTACATATATTCTCCTTTTTAATCCAATAAATCAAATAATAATAATATAATTACTATTATTTCTTAATGGGCTTACTACTCATACACCACCATATTGCTATACACGCCACACCACAACTAAACCTATTAAATAATAATATTATTACTAATATTACTTCTTCAACAAAATCAACTTATTAATTCTCTGATTAACCAACTAAATAATCTAATTCCTCGTCTTATAATATCACTAATAAATTCATCTTCGATCGAATTTCCATAATAAATCCTTGAATAATTTATTTAAATAATTAAATAAATTTCTGGGTGTTACAAAGAACAGAGCATTAATGCATATGTTGGCACAAAGAGAAGACGTCCATGGGAGACCTAAGAAGCTTTTATTATTTTTTATTATAACTTGTTCTTGTTCCTCTTTCTTTGTAAGCCCAAAGTGGCAGTGATAATTATAACTTGATAATTACCTATAAAATTTTCTCTTCTGTTTTTTTAAACAAAGTTAAATTCTCGAGGTCCTTGAAAATATTAATAACACGTTTCTACAACGAATTTCTCATCTTCTTAATATTTTATTCCTCAAATCCCTAAAGCTGAACACTTACAACTCTCGTGTGACTTCGTCGAAATCTTCTTCCTAGAAGTAATCTAAAGTGTTCTGCAGGTTCAGATACTAACGCTTGGTTCATTTTCCACTCTGGGGCACTTGTCCATTCGATTGATGATTGTCAGCCATTCATAAACAAGGTCCAAAACACGATTGATGCAAAGGCTATCACATTCACACCTGAAGACGAGATTTGAAGTTCTCCTTTGACTCAATGGATATTTTGTAGCAATAAGTCCATACAGAGAGAATCTCCTCAACATTGGCAATCTCTATATCGTCATGCATTTTCATGTGTAATCTTTCTTGTTTTGATTCAATACTATATGCATGCAATACGTGTCTTTTTTTGAACTATAATAATAATGCATTGGGTATGTTTGTGTTGAAAAAATATATTCGCTTTTGCTCTCATATATGTTTTTCTTTGCTTGTGATACCAAACTCTTGGTGATAAAGCATGATAACTCCGAAGGGAGGATGATGAACATATAATACCCATAACCGTAATGTTGTAAATTATTAATTATAATTAATAATATGGGTGTGTTCCAAAATGACAAAGAAAATATGCTAGTGGATTTGAATTTTGAATTTGAAAGTTGGCAACTCTTCATGAAATGTTGCAACCGTTGGTGAACCATGCTGTTAGCCAAAAGTCATAACTCTTGGAAAAGAAATTGTTTCACCAAGGGTCGCTACCTTGTGAAACAATATCAGCATGGCCTATAAAAGCATAATTTCGGATTCAGAATATATAAAACAAATATTCAAATCCTCTAGAATAATTCCAGAGCACTCTTCGCTACATTCGAGTTTTCGCCGGTCTTGCGCAAACTCGAGAAGGCTGAATTATCCTGGGTATTCCTGCGTAGAAACTCCAAGACAAATTGGGAGTGTTTGAAATACTATAAGGAAAGTGTTCCGTACACGATTCTAGCCTCGATTCCATTTGATTGAAATTAATTTTCTAACAATCTTATAGTATTTTGTATAATGGCAACCGAGACTTCTGTTTCAAGCATTAAAAGATGAACTATTGTGTCATACATATTCTAAGCACAAGAAGAATATACATCATGAATTCGGGTACGTTCTTGTTATTTTTTTAAAAAAACTTCTAATTGATAATAGAGCGAGATTTATCAATATTATGTTTTCTGGTAATAATATATTTTAAATTAGAATTGATAATACTGTGTTGGTTCCATTTACTTCCTAAACATATATAACTGTTGCATCTGTGTTTACGTTTTTCGTTTGTTTCATATTAAAAATGTGACATTGATGTACTAATATATTATAATAATTATAACTATGATAGTAATGATAGTTGTGATGCACAACAATAAAATATTATAGTTCTTATTTTTTCTTTCAAGAACATGGATATAGATTGGTTAACGGTAATGAATGAACGCGACGCATCATATGAACTGGTTTCGTATTTTACTGCAATGTAACGTTTCGAAGGGAACAATAAAAAGGTGCAGTGCTAAATATGTTATTGAAATTTTGTGGTATTACATGCTTTATTATTATAATCTTATTAAAGTTTCAATTGCCAAATAAAGTATACGTAAAATGTTATGGTCATTTTTAAAAGAGCTTAAAGGTAGTGCACTGACAGTGTAAATTTTTTTACACAGTCAGTGCATCACAACCCTTGAAAATAAATACTTTAAATGTTATTTAAAGAAAAAGTCAAATATTTATAAAAGTTAACGGTTTAGATTTCACTGACAGTGTAAAACTGCTTTACACTGTCGATGTATTTCCATTAAATCCTTTTTAAAATAGTGTTAACTTATTGTATTTGAATAAATTATTCTTTCTAATCAATGATGTTACTTTTCAATTTGTTGTGTATATCTTGGTTTGGTTAACTTTCAATATGGCCACTTTAATTTTCGAATAGCATCGTATCAGTATATAACCAGGATATGCCATATGTATTTCTATATTTATAAAATTCTATGAATTTATATGTTTTATCATTTGACATGAATGAAAAAATATAATTAACTTGCATTGATCATTGTTAGATGTATCCTTAATATTAAAAGACTAATATGTACTAATTGCTATAGTGTAATATAAATGGTATTACAGAAAAATAGAATGGTATTGTAACTATTTTTTAGTAATTTCAGTTTTATAAATTTAATGGGTTACAGTGGATATGTATTTTATAAATTTAGTGGATTACTCTGTATATGTATTCTAAATATTGGTCGATTGAAAATGAGAATTCAACATGCTTGGTGGTTTGAGATTTCCACAAATAAAGTCGTGAGGAAGGTTCTCCACGGATTGTTAAAACATATCCCGAACTACGGATAAGCTAGAGAGTCCGAAATGCTAAGGATCTAGTACCGAACAAAATCAATTTTCAACTTATTTCTCTTGTGTAGAAAGAAATAGTGAGAGTTTTGTTCATAAAATTCCTATTATTCTTCATGTGGAAGATGGTCCTAAAATTTATAATGAAACAGTAAATTCAATGGAATCCTCTTTTTGGAAGGATGATATCCAAGACGAGATGGATTCAAAAATGTCAAACCATACTTGGTTGGATGCAAGTGAGTGTTTAGAAGGAAGTACCATAAAGATGGTACACTAAACACCTACAAGTCTAGGTTAATAGCCAAGTGTTTAGACAAAAGGAATGTGTTAATTATTTAAACACATATGCACTAGTAGCAAGAACGGCAACAATTAAAGTATTGTTTGCATTAGTTTTTGCATGAACTTATAGTTCATCAAAAGGATGTTAAAATGACATTTCTAAAATGGAGATCTCGATGAGGAGATTTACATGGAGAAATCAGAAGGTTATATACTTCCAGTTAATGAACAAATATTGTACAAGCTTGTTAAATCCTTGTATGGATTAAAACAAGCACCGAAACAATGACATTAAAAGTTTGACTTTGTCATTGTAAGATTCTCCGATTAAGGAGGAACCACACAAATTAGGGGGAGAATTTTCAATATTATCAAAACAAGAATTCAAAGAGTTTGTCATCATCAAAAAGGGGGAGATTGTGAAGAATACATCTTATATTTAGTTTTGATGAAGACAAAGGTTATCAAATAAGAAAAGGATCTAAAGTGTCATGTACATCAATGATGTGGTTGATCAAGAAGGTTGAACATAGAAGTTCAAGAGAAGATTTGAGAGAAGTGAACATAACTAAGGTACTCATTGCAATTCATACTATTTATTTGAAATTGCTCATAATTTAATCTCTCACTTCATCTAAAAACCTTCTTGCATCATCATGCATGATTATCTAAAAACCTTTTTCATCTAATTCTTGTGATAAGTGTTTGTACACAAAGTTGTGTAAGAATTTTGTGATATTCCTTTGTCTCCATGTTGATCATTATCAAAGAGACGAATGAAATCTTAGAAACAAAGAGGTTTCTAACTTCCACATTCAAGATGAAAAATCTTGAAATAGTGGGCACTCTTTGCGATCAAAGTAAAACGAAAGAGTGGGGGTTGATAAAACCACATTCAAGATGAAAGATCTTGGACTAATTGACACTCTTTTGGAGATCAAAGTAATGCAAAAATAGTGGGGGTTATAAACTTAGTCAAAGACACTTTGAGAAAGTTCTTGATAAGTTCAAACTATCACGTTTCAAGAAAGTGAATATTCAATTTGATCTTAGTGTCAAAATGATGATGGAAGAAATGTGGCTATATTAGAATACGCAAGTGAAATTGGTTTTCTAATGTAATGTACTAGACCTGACATAGAATTTGCACTTAGTAAATGAGTAGATTTGCTAGAAGTACAAATGGTGAGCATTGGAAGGCCATCACAAGGATTTTGATTATCTTTTAAAAAACCAAAATCTTGACCTCCGTTATGGTAGGTTTCCTGCCATATAAGAAGGATATACCAATATGAGTTGGATATCGAGTGTTGGGGATCATATATTTACACTAGTTGGTGGTGAGATTTCTTGGAAGATCAAGAAACAAAGATGCAACACTCTTTTGACCATGGATCCACAGTATGTGGATTTCGCTTCCACTGGTCAAAGAAGTTAAATGATTGATGGACTTTCTGTTGGAAGTTCCATTGGCTAAAGATGATGTTTCAAAGGTGTAAGTGTAAAATGAAAAATCTGGGCACTGAGGCCTTAGATATTCTTTCGTGAGAAAATTGATTAAAGATGTAATCATTTAATTCACATATATACGATTGATCTATAATTTGAATGTTTCATTTACTAAACTACTGGCCAGGGATTTAGTAAAGACAACCTCAAGAGGTGTGAGGTTGAAACTCCTTGAATAAGTGTTCCAACAATGATAGCAACCCAATCTGAAGTTAATACATCTTAACCTAAGATTCAATGGGTAACAACAAGTCGTTGATTTGGAAGATGGTGCAACATTTTGTGACAATGTTGACTATTACATAATTGAGGGTTGAGTTTTTAGAAACTCTTAATGAAGTTCTATATCGAGGAGGATATGTATCTCAAGAAATAGATACAAACTGAACTTCACCTATATGAATTTCAAGATGGTGGCGTCTTAAAGTGAGAGTTGGAGTTTCTCTCATGAAAAATTCATGAAAACAGGAAAAGCACATGGCCATAAATAGTGCTAGGCGAGACATGTAGGCGAAGAACCTTTAAAGAGTGTGTGTATAGTAACGCCGGTCTGATCACATGGGATAACGGTTCAAAGCATAGCTACCTAACGTTCCGATTAGGCTTTGCGTTTTCTTTACTAAGGTTAAGTTCAAATCGAAAGATACCTAACTGTATTAACACTCTTTTGCTTTCTATATTCTGGAATTAGACTTGTCATTATTAGAACAAGTGGGGGATTGTTGTAAATTATTAATTTTTATAATTAATAATATGGGTGTGTTCCAAAATGACAAGGAAAATATGCTAGTGGATTTGAATTTTGAATTTGAAAGTTGGCAACTCTTCATGAAATGTTGCAACCGTTGGTGAACCATGCTGTTAGCCAAAAGTCATAACTCTTGGAAAAGAAATTGTTTCACCAAGGGTCGCTACCTTGTGAAACAATATCAGCATGGCCTATAAAAGCATAATTTCGGATTCAGAATATATAAAACAAATATTCAAATCCTCTAGAATAATTCCAGAGCACTCTTCGCTACATTCGAGTTTTCGCCGGTCTTGCACAAACTCGAGAAGGCTGAATTATCCTGGGTATTCCTGCGTAGAAACTCCAAGACAAATTGGGAGTGCTTGAAATACTATAAGGAAAGTGTTCCGTACACGATTCTAGCCTCGATTCCATTTGATTGAAATTAATTTTCTAACACGTAAACGGTGTGCTTTCGAATAAATCCCTGTTGATGATGTACATGCATTGTTTCAAATCCCCAAACACTGGAGGAATAAGGAAGTTAATCCCTTATCAACCCCTTTGAGCCTTGAAGTAGGAGTTTCTTTTCTATATGAAAAGACCCTCACATTTAACCCAGGGGCAGGGTAGTGTTAAGTTAATCTGATCAAACATTCGAAATTCATCAGGAGCACGCATCTAAGGATACAACAATGGTTATCCTTCAAAAGGTTGAGGAGAGTCGAAACTGCAATGGTTATCCCTTACATCAGGAGGTCAAAATATGATGATGCCACAAATGTTATACCCTCGTCAGTGAAGCAATCACTACCATTTCAACATATCAGAGACAATGCAAGATCGCACGATTTATTCAAAAAAGAATGAAAAAAACAAAGCCTGCTAAGTCAAAAACTTAAAAACAAGTGACTTAGGCAAAAATGAGGGCATCGAGCTGGACTTCAAAATCAGAATTCAAAAGAATTTGTCCCGCCAAAATTTAGGGAACATGAAAAAATGAAAAGAATGAAAAACAAAAAAAGATCCTCAACAAAAGGGGAAAAGTCGTGCGACTACAAGTGCAAAAAACAAGATCGTGTGATCAGACACCAAGTTAACTGAACATAGGTTGGAGAACATCATGAAGGGGGTGGGAACCAAATAATTTTGAGTCTTAAATCCTTTTTTCTAAAAAACCGTGAATCAGGCCACGTTACAACTCTTAAAAGTCCTAATTGAAGCAGGGTTAATTCGAAAGCATACTATAACAAGAATACAGTAAACTGACTCCTAGGAGATTTGTTAAAGCTTTTGAGTTGGTATCACACCACCTTTCATACAAAAATCGATGTTACGACATCATTTCATAAAAGTGGCTTTAAACTTCAAGACAAACATGAACTTTGAATTAGAATTATATCTCTCATAATGAACATTCTTCACATATGAACAAGTGTTTGGCATCAAGAAAGTTTCCATCATGAACTTCAGATAAAAAGTTTATTCCTCTCGAAGGACAAGTTGTCTTCAGAGCTCTGTTGAGTTGGGGCAGATCTCTTGGTGTTCTAAAAAGGAACATGTGGTGGCACTCTCTTCTTGTGAGATCGAGTATATCGTAGAGTCATTGTGTGTGTGTCAGGCTTTTTGACTTGTGAATCTGCTGGAAGAGTTGGGCAGCAAGGTGGAAGAAGCTGTCACACTCTTAGTTTATAAAGTTTCATCCATTAGTCTTGCTAAGAATTCCATAGCACATTGGAGGATTAAGCATATTAAGATGAGGTTTCATTACTTGAGGGATCTTGTAACGCCCGTAAATGTGTTTTTCTGATTAATTGTGATGTTTGCTACATTTTCCTAAATTTTACCGTTTTTGAGTCGAGTCAGTCGGTAAATATTAATTATGCTAATATTTTACTTATTACTTTCCATGTGTGTAATTATTATGTTTTGGGTGTTAATTGGTTAGAATTAATGTTTAGTAACATTTGGGCCAAAATTGGAATTTATGGGAGTTGAGTGGGTGAAAATGAGAAGTAGAGAAATAGAAAGAGTTATAGAGAGAAAAGGAGATATTTTAGAGAGAAAAGAGAGAAAACTTGTGAAGAGAAGAATAAGAAGAAAAAAACAAAGAGAAGAAGAGAATTGTAGAAATCCAAACCAAGCTAGAGCCAAGAATCTAACCAAGGTAAGGGGGTGAATCTAGTTTATCTTGATTGTATGATTCTTATAGTTTTGTTTGTTTTGTTCTTGTTCTTACTCTTTTCTAAGTTTGACCAACAATGGTGGATTGGGTGTTTTGTGAGTTTTGAAGTTATAAACATGATTTTGTGGTGTGTATGTGTAGTATGATGATAGATATCCTCATTGATCATGTTTGTTTTTCATTTCTCCATGTTTTCTTGCTCATGAAGGAAGTATTAGGTTATTGACATTTAGTGAGTGAACCATGGATCATTGATTGTTAGAATGAATATATGGCATGTATGGATTGTGTAGGAAGTGTAGGGAAACTTATTTGAGGTTTTGAGATGATTGGGTGGGATTTTGCAGGTCTGTTGCAGAACTAATTTTTCTAGGTTTACGCAGGTCCGCTGAGCGCCCTGGGTCCGCTGAGCGGAGGTCCTGTTGCAGAAAAATCTCTGTGAAGGTCCGCTGAGCGGAGTTTCTGCATTTTTGTCTAATAATTTTCTGTCTGGGTCCGCTGAGCGGAGCTCAAGCGGACTGTGCGAAATATAGTTTTTTCCAAATTTCGTTTTGTTGTATCTTTTGAACCGTAGGTCGTTTCTACGCGCCGTTTGAAGTATTATGGGAATCCTTGAGTATGCTTTATGATAAAGAGGAGTGTGTTGGTGGTTGAATGATTTTTCATAAATGTATTTTGTGAAATGATGTTTGCTAATCAAGTATGTTTTGACGGTATATGTGTGCTGTGTGAATATGAACGCCTGAGTGGCAATTTTGGTGATGTATCCATGTGGATTAATATAACCGGTGTGATGTGGATATGTGACCGAGTTATATTATTGTTGTTGTTGTTGTTATATAATCGAGTCGTTTATATGCACAGCATGACATTTCATTACGTTAATGGCGGAATGCTATTAACAGGTGGCCTGAATTGGCAATTATTACCAGGGGGAGCTTAATGCTCGGTAAAAAGGTGTATTTGCCCGAGTGGCAAGAGGTCATCAGTGGGGGCTAAATGCTCGACTACGGTTAGTCGTAGCTTACTGCTCGACAAAGGTGTATTTTCCCGAGGGAAAGAAGTCCCAGCATAATGCTCGGCAAGGTGTATTTGTCATAATGACAAGGAGGAGTTTACTCCGGATTTGGAACCACATGCATATGCATAGTCGAGTCTCATTCATCTCCATCTGTACTTACCATTATGTTCTTACTCATTTATCGCATTACTTATATATTGATTGTGGCTGACTTAGTGGATTACCTTGTTGTATGATTCTTGACGATACCTGTTGGCATTACTATATTTATCATGCTTTTCATTATAAATTATATTCTCACCCTTCTGCCTTAATGTTACCTACTCGTGGGTAATGTGCAGGTGATCCGCAAGTGTAGGTGCTCTTTTAGTAGTCGTCCGTTTTGGTGTCGTCCGCTCGTGATACGTAACACCTAAGGGGGGATCGAGCACTTATTTTGTAGATGATGCTTATAGGATCCTTTTGATGTATATTTGATCCTTTGGATGTATTCATATTATGTACTTTGGACACCCTCTCGTACAATGTATTTTGGAGGAATACGATGGATATTATATATATATATATACATATGAATACTGTCAAGTGTTTATGAGAATCTTTCCTCTTGGATTATTTGTGTTACGCATCTTTTGCGAGTATGTTATGTTTGGTGATGTGGTTACTTAAGTGTAATACCCTAATTGTTTTTATGAATTTAATTTTTATACTCTGATATTTGTACCTATATGCTTGGGTAGAATTGGGGTGTTACAGATCTGGTGTGTGCAGGACAGTTGCGATTAGGATAATGGAGAACAAGTTGCGGAATTGCTAACGAAAGGTGTAACAAATGTGGTGTTCAAGAAACTTGTGATAATTTTGGGAGTGAAGAACTTATATCATTTGAATTTAAGCGGTGTATTGGAAGTCCTTGATAATTCAAATGCACTGTGGAAGCTTCTAGGATCGTTTCGTTGAAAGCAGCTTATTTGAAAAACACTTTTGTCATTTGTGAATATTCTCCTCAATTACTCTCTCGCTCAATATCTCATTAATCTTCTTCTTAAATTTACCTTTTTTTTCTCCATTGGTTCACCTACAAACTTTGTGCTTGTTTGTTCCAACACACAATTATTCGTCTTTACAAAATATCATCCCACAAGTCAATGTTAATCGATAAAGCAACAAATAAGGACATTTGTTTACACTTGAAAATAAATTTAGTAATACTTTGTATGGCAAAGGTGGCAGACATAAGAGCTAGTATCGAGTAGGGATCCACTCAATTTCCTTAAAAAAAAGGAGGATCCATTACTATAGTTTTGTGTGTAAATTACACATATTTCTAAGACATGTGACACATAATAAATATTTATTCGACTTTATGCACACAAACTTATAGTAATGGACCCTCCATGTCTTTTTAGAAAATGGAGTGGATCCCTACTCGCTAATAATATCATCTCATATTTAGATATTTAGACAAGTGTATTTACAATAGAATGCGTGATTGATTATTTCTCCAGTCTACTGAAGTATACGAAGATTGTGTAAGTGTTATAAAAAATCAAAACTTAGTAGAATTTGACAAATGAACAATTTACTCGTGCGTTTATAGGTTCACTAATTTGAGAAAAAGCAAGCCGGGTGTGGGGATTCACGTACCCCAGTAATGAGAAAATTCACGCATCACACACCTAAATAATTGATAAAACTAAATTACGTAGATCACTTGATAGAGAATGAATAATAAGTTATAGATTTATATATATTAAAGTTTATTCAGTAGTTTTATTTGTATGGCTATATAGTTGGACTAATGAAAAGAAATGAATCTTTATTTTTTTTAGTTAATTTTATTTGTCTTCTTAGTGTAGAATTTACAGCTTTTTATTAGCTTTGTTAGGGTTCTTAATCTAGCTTCCTAATATCACTACTCTTTGACCATTAAGACTATTATTTTCTTATAAATATTATAATTGTAAATTATTTTAGGATAAAGCTAACATGTGCCCCAAGGGCACATGTTAAGAAACCTAAATATAGTAAATTTGTATTGGAAAACGTAATAAACACATTAATTATAAACTTTTTATGAAAACAATGCATAATTTTTAAGTAAAAATTTCTACATTTAAGTCTTAACATGTGCCCTTAGGACACATGTTAGCATGACCCATTATTTTAACCCATAAAATCCATAAATCAAACAAATTATTTTAAGCATATGTATCAATCTTTTTTTATTTTACATTTTTATGCAGTTTAGTTTAAACAACACAAGCACCAAAAACATCATATTTAACTGTCTTTGAAATAGTAGTTAAAGAATTCATAACTGAAAGACACAATTTTTTTTCCGTAGTTAAGTTCTTTTTTGGAAAAGTACATTTCTTTTGCTCCCTAAATTGTAATTAAAGCAAGTGATCATAAGGTCCTAATCAAGCATCCTCCTCACCCTTGAATGAAAGCAAGTGATCATAAGGTGCTGTTACTACGTTTTTATGCACTTGCTTTGGAAAAAGAGCTATTGAAATTCCGGTGACAATACATGCATCATTTAAATTACTGCCATCTCTTTTCAAGAATCCAAATCATATTCTCAAAAAATAGACATTAATATCCAGTAAATGATTTTACATTTATAAACAAAAAGAGTACAGTCATATCTCATTAGAAACGCTTTGTTTTAATTCTGTTTTTGTAGTAACTAAAATTCCCAACTTCTCTTTTGCTAGATGCTACTTTCAGTCATGGCTGCTACTCAAACAGAGGATTATGTGCCTTTGAAACTTGTGGTGAATAAAGAGAGTAACAAAGTAATATTTGCTGAAGCAGGGAAGGACTTTGTTGATGTTCTCTTTAGCTTCTTAACATTTCCATTAGGAACAATTGCAAGACTTGTTCAAAAAGAATCAAACATGGAACCAGTTACAATTGGCTGTATGAGCAAACTCTACCAAAGTGTGGCTGATCTTGACAAAGAGTGTATGACAAAAGAGACAATCAAAGAAATGTTATTGCAACCAAGTTACTCATTGGAAGATTATTGCAGCTCTCTTAAACTCAACATTGATGACACTCAGCCCACAAAGTACTACATCTGTAGGGATATTCACTATTGTTATAGCCCTTATGTTCTGAGCACTGCCAAAATATGTGGGGGGTGTGGTATTCATCTGGACCCTGCTTTGATTATGGATAGGCAATTCTGCTATGGATTTGTTAAAGATGGTGCAACTTTTGTTATTACCGATGATCTAAGGGTCATGCCAAACTCCACGGATATTACAAGCTTTAATATGCTCCAGAGTCTCGGAATACAAAACACTAGTTCGCTGAAGGACATGACTGTCAATGTCACAAAGGAAAAGGTTTTCTATTTAAAACTTTATTCTATCAAAGTTTCTTTTCTTCATTAACCCTATTTAATTGCCACAAGCACCACTTTTTATTTTTAACTTCTTGCATATTTTATTTTTAATTGATTTGCATATTCTATACAGGTATTGGATCTACTGAAGTGTTCTTTTATTTCAAAGTCAGCTCTGACCGATTCATTTTTAGTAATGAAACCTTCTATTGAAAGATCACCAACCATTGTCTCTTGTGGCATTAAAGGCACAGATAATCGTCAAATATCAATGAAACTAGTTATAAGAAAATCGGATGGGAAAATACAATATGCTGAAGTGGGTGAATATTTTGTAACTTTCCTCTTAAGTTTTCTCACATTTCCATTGGGAGGAGTTGCACGACTGTTTAAAGGAAACTGTTCCATAGGCAGTATCGATGCTTTGTACGGTAGCATACTTGATTTAGATGAATACAAATATTTTGTGACTGAAGAAGCTAAGAATAGGATTGTTGATCCTCATTTGGCCCCTCAGTTTGAACTAGGCAAACATATTTTACCAATTCGTCAGTCACGTTCAATGTTTTATTTACATGACGATGATTACATTAGTTGTGATATCAAAGCTTACTTTGATGAAATAACTGATATAAAACCTGTTTGTTTAACAAAGTTTGTTCAAGGTTATGTCAAGGGACCAAGAACTTACATTGTTACAGATGACTTGGTTGTAACAGAATCGTCTCCGACTTCTGTTTTACATTTAATCAATCAATCTCAAACTTCTCTTAATGACTTGAAAGACAAGGTTATCAATATTGGTGTTAATGAGGTATGTAATAGTTTTGCTTATTTAGACTTAGCACTTCTTTTTTGTGTAATACCTAGATTTATTCATTAGGAAATATACCTAATAAGCACTTGCTCCTTTTCATTATTCTTTTTGTTTGTGTAGGGTTTGAGTATATTGAAGGCTTCTTTAACTTCAACATCAGCTTTAACTAGTGCTTTTGGATATTTGGTAACCGAAGCTCAAGAGAGGTAATATTATCTGTCAAAGGAAATTAAGTTCGACAGTCATGCAAGTGAAAGTTCATGTTATCTTCCCTAGTTCTAGTTCAACTTTATTTTCTTGAAATTACATGAAGCTACAAATATACTAAACTACAATATTTGTTTGTATTAATATTATTTACTATCATCATGTCATTAGAAATGGAGTTCATCATTTTTTTTTCTTTTTTTTTTTGTCACCTTCCTTTGCTCTTTCATCATTAATTTCAACTTTTTTGTTTTGTTTTGATTTGATCTTTAAAAAAGTATCCAAGATTCAAACTATTTTATTGAATGTATATGATTTATGCAGTGCCGAAGCCAGAAAAATTTTAGAGTCTGGGCAAAATAAAGACTTTTTATTTTGTCAACAAAAGTATAGTTTAAAATAAAAGAGATGAAACATAACCTTATAATAGAGTGTTATATAAAATCAGAGACAAATGTTCTTTTCAAGACTTCTTTTTAGTAAATGTTCAATAATATCAATATCATTAAGTGACTTGAATATCTCCCGCTCGGTGTAACACATCATCAAGTCATTGAACCACACATCGTTAATCTTATTGCGCAAATTAGACTTAATGATAATCATTGCTGAAAAAGGTGTTTCAACGGATGTTGTCCACACCGGCAATATCAAAGATAATTCAAGAAGTTTGTAAACCAATGGAAATACCAAATATTTCTCAGTTTGAATCATCTTTATAGCCAACTGATGTTGGCCGTGAAACATTTCTTTTACTTGAAGAACATAAGTTTCAAGTTGATCCCTTATTGTTCCACGGTCATCATCAGATAAGTTAGCCTCATAAATATTTTAAATTATTTATTTAAATTAGAATACTTATTAATAATTATCAAAAATAATTTACTAAAATTCATCCGTGTACCGCACGAACAAACATCTAATTATTTTTAAAATTAGTAGTAGAAGATGGTTTTAAATACGTGCCCTATGCACAAATTTCAATAAATGTAGATTTTTTAAATTAAAATAATATTGATAGTGAGAGTTTTGCAATTCTTATCCTATTTAATTATTTTTTAATCTTTTTATTATATAAAATTGTCCAAATTAGTGCCCTATTTTTCACTAATAAATTGATAACATAATAAATTAATTATTGTAAATTGCCATAATTGCAAAAAAATTGCCTAATTAAATTATTTATATTCAAATAGTTATACGATAAATTATGGTTAAATTTAAAAATTTCTCATAATCATTTATGTATAAAAAATAAAATAAGATCAAAGTGTATATTTTAAAATTTATAATTATTTATTGAACTAATAGTGAGAGGTAGTTTTGATTTTTGAATAGGTGTTATCGTATTCATATAGTCGTACTAGTAACTTTTAAAATTAATAAAATAAGATATGATTAGTAGTAGAACTATATTATAAAATTAATAAATTATCATATGTTGAAATGCAATAGCTATGCTATATAATTCTCTAGAAACATAGCTTGGGCAATGGCCCAGCCTAGCCGGAGCTTAGCTTCGCCTATGGATTTATGTGCTTTTATACATTCTATACTACGGTTAAATTGTTAAATTTGATTATGGTTTTTACTTGGAAAAACAAAATTGTTGTTGTGGGTGTTGTGATTGCGATCATTGCGAATGTTGCGATGCGCATTGTGTCCATTGCGGTGTGAATTTTTATAGAAAGGTGTTTGAAATATAATGTTGAAAATACTTAATGTTAAGTTTTTTCATTACATAAAAGTAAATTGAATTTCAAAATTCTAATATTTTGAATTTTGATGCAAAAATACTTGTAGAAATATTATTGGAATTGTCTGATGCCGGAGACATGATTTTAAAATCATACAACAATTGTGGTTCGCAATATTGAAGGGACCGACATCTATTTGTTTGCATGTCTTTCATGAAGATGCCGACCTCTATTTTGTTAAAAAAAAAACAGGTAAATTGTATGGCGGTTGATGAGAAACCGTCGTATTTTACTTAACAGCAGCAAAATATATGGCGCTATTATAAAACGCCATTTTCATAAATAATGGTAGGTAGAACGGCCACAATACTACTTTCTTAACCGCCACAGTTGACATGTATATTTGTAGTGGATGAAGTTGATTCGTATGAAATGACGGTTTCTCTAAGGGGTTACAAAGAAGGAGCTAAGGTTGTATGGGTTAAGTGGGAGCATGTTTGTAACACAAAAAGAGTTAGGGTTCTAGTGGTGAAGAATCTTAGATTAGTTAATCTTGCTTTGATTTTTTTTGTAAGCAAGGAGTAGATTAACGGGAGAACTAAGGGTTCTCCAACCTTTTTACACAATAAAACGGGCAATACCCGAACAAAAAGGAAAATTACCCACCAATTAAGCTACAAGGGAAAAAAATATGATCTTTACAAAACTCATAGAAAGAATAATTGGGATGGGTAATTTTACCGCAAAAGGACCACTTCCAAACCAACGTCTTAATGTTCCAGACCGTGTCATTTAAGCTCCAACCTTCTTCCCAGAAACACACCCCGTTCCTTAGCAACCATAAAGACCAAGAGGTGGCTAGCCAAACAACATCCGCCTTGTTATTCTTCACCATGTTAGTCCGAAAAAATAAGTGTCAATCCATAAAACTTGACAAACAATCCTCCTCCATGTTAACCAATTTTACCACCCAAGAAGCAATTTCGGACTAAATACGCTTCACCATATTACACGCAAAAAAGAGTGGTTCCTATTTTCTACACAAAAACCACAAAAAACACACTTAAGATTATCTAAAGAAATAGGAATACCTCTATACATCAAAAGCTCCTTAGTGGGAAGTCTATCAAGAAATAGTCTCCATCCAAATGCCTTTATTTTGAAAGGCACCTCCGCTTTCCAAAGGATGCCAAACGCCTCATCATGCTTGTTAACAGGACCATAAGGAATAAAATCCATCAAGTTAAATTGGTAGCACGAAGCCACTGTGAACGTCGTGTCAATACCAAAAGTCCATGAAACCGCATCCGCCCCATTTCTTCCCTTCGGCCCAACCGAAACTCCTTTAAGGCAAGAAGCTTCAAATAATTCCGGAAAAACATTCTTCAAAGCCTCTTCACTCAACCAACAAGATTCCCAAAAAGGTGTTGTATACCCATTATGAACATAAAAAAGATAACACTTAACAATGGGGTCCCTAGAAAAAAAATTTCCAATATAAACAATATCCCTCCACCAATTAGAAAAAGAAGAGTATTTTGTGCAATTACCTTCACTATATACAAGAGAAGATAAATCCCCGTACTGGGCCTTCAAAAATTTAAACCAAAGTGCATCATTCTCTTTAAGAATCCGCCACCTCCACTTGTTAAGAAGCGCTAAATTGAAAGCCTCTATGTTCTTCACCCCCAAACCACTAATACCAAAAGGAAGATTAACTTTTTTCCAACTAACTCAATGAATTTTCCTATTATCCTCTGTCCCTCCCCACAAAAAATTGCTTTGAATACTCGTGAATCTTTTCGCCACTTTCGAAGGCATCTTGTAAAAAGACATCATAAAAATAGTTAAAGAACTAAGAATAGACTTCAAAAGAGTGATCCTACCTCCCAAATTAAGAAACCGATTCTTCCAACCTCCCAATCTTTTCTTCAATTTGTCAAGAATAGGAATCCACATCGTCTCCTTCCTTGGATCTTGCCCAATCGGAATACCAAGAAAGAGGAAATTGCGATCCTCCACTTAACAAGAGAGAAAGTACGCCGCCGCCTCCAAAAAAGTATTACTAACATTTATTCCAATCAACTTGCTCTTGTGATAGTTTATGCCAAGACCCGAAACAATTTCAAAAGCTCTAAGAATCTCCTTAATCGCCCACACATGCTTCCAAGTCCCCTCCCCCACAATTAAAGTATCATCCGCAAATTGTAACAAATCCACCCAACACGATCTTTTCATATCAAATCTACAAAATTCCCCTACTTCAATAGATCTTCCCACAATCCCCGAAAAACCTCCCGTCACCAAAACAAAGAGAAAAGGAGAAAGAGGATCTCCTTGTCTCAACCCTCTTCCAACACCGAATTCTTTAGTGGGGCTCCTGTTCACAGGCACCGACATATTACTATTAAACACCAACAAGTCCATCCATAATAACCATCTCCTACCAAACCCCATGCTATTCATCATATAACGCAAAAAATTCCAATTAACCTTATCATAGGCCTTCTCGAAATCCACTTTAAATAACAAACCATTCTTACCCTCCTTTCTTGCATAATCCACGACTTCGTTAGCCACCAACACACCATCCAAAAATTGTCTTTCGGCACAAAAGCACTCTGGCAATGAGAAACAATCGCATTTAACACACCTTATAACCTCCACGCTAAAAGCTTAACTACCGCTTTGTACATACAACCCACTAAACATATTGGTCTATAATCCTCCAACTTTAAAGGATTTAAAATTTTCGGAATCAAAGTCAAAAAAGAAGAGGTGATAGCCTTTGAAAGAACATTACCGGAATAGAAGAAATCGAAAAAATTAAAGAAATCCTCTTTTATGATGGGCCAACATTTCTTAATAAAAAGAAAAGTATAGCCGTCCGGACCCGTGCTTTTATCAACTCCACATTTCGAAATTGCCTCCCTAATTTCATTCTTCGTAAAGGGTCTTTCAATCTCCGCCGACATCTCAACCGTAATACTCTTGAAAGGTATACCATCCAAGAATGGCCTACTTTCCTCCGGTTCCATGAATTTCTTCCTAAAATGATCCCACACCTACTCTCTCACCTTATCGACCGACTCCATTGTACCGCCTTCCACATAAATAGGACCTAAATGGTTGAAATTCCTTTTTTCTTTCATCACTTTGTGGTAAAAACCACTATTAGCGTCTCCCTCTTTCATCCACTTAAGTCTAGCCTTTTGAAGAAGCATATTTTCTTTTAGTCTCAAGTTTCTCCAAATTCGACATGAAGCTTCTTTCCTCCTAACCAAATTCTCCTCAAAAGAATCATCGTCATTCCCTTCTAACTTCAAGTCGGCCAAATTAAGCTCCCGAACCCCCTCCTCCACCTCCAAATCTATCCTTCCAAAAACTTCATCATTCCACTTCCTAAGTTTATCCTTTAAGAGTCTTAGTTTCTATTTAAGGATAAAATCACCTCTTCCTTCTATATGTAAACTTTTCCATTCTTTCTCAACAAAAGGCATAAAGGACTCAAGAGAAAACCAATCGTTGTTGAATTTGAACGGTTTAGGACCCCAATTAGCATTGTCCGACACTAGCCACACCAGACAATGATCTGAAATATCCCTCTCACCAAACATTTGACCAATAATCCCCCAGTTATTCATCATATTAACCGAGACCAAGATTCTATCAATTCTACTCATCGACTTCCCATTTCCACTATACTAAGTGTATTTTTTCTCTTTGCAAGAAGTATCCAATAAAGCACTTTTATGAATAAATTCCGCAAAAGAGTCCACCTAGGTATGATTAATCGCCCTCGATCTCCCTTTTCTCTCCATACTATCTTTTATGGCATTGAAGTCTCCTCCGATAACCCATTCTCTGTCCTTGTATTTATCCATCACGGCTAATAAATCACTCCACAACATCTTCTTCTTGTGAATCTCACAAGAGGAGTATACATTGACAATATAATACACCCACCCCTTCCACAAAACTTTCACGCCTAAGAAACCTTCTCCTTTAAAGCTCATAATAACCTCCACCTCACCAACCTTCCAAAGAATAATTAAACCTCCGGACAATCCCACCGCATTCGAGAAAGAACAACCGATATCCACCTTACTCCAAAAACTATTAGCAACCTCTTCTTTTAAACAAGCGATCTTGGATTCTTGAATCATAAAAATGTCCGTCTTCCCTTTTTTAATAATCGCACTAATTCTTTTTCTCTTGACCATGTTCATTCCCCCTCTTATATTAAAACTTCCAATAATCATTTCAAACTCTTCATAGGCTCCTCCTCAACTTCTTTTTCCCTACTTCCTTTATCTTCCAGTAATGTTATTCTACTTTCCAACTTGCTTCTACCTTTCGCCTCGACCACTCCTAACGCAATTATTGCTTCAAGAAGTTTGTCCTTATGATTTCCTTCCATTAATTTACGATTCCTACCGCTACTCCCAATAATATCCGACTCTTCCTTTTGCCCACCCCTTTCCTCATGTTGACATCACACTTCTTCCTTCGTTTTGCAACGTCTATCTTCTTACCTCCCCAAACTTTCAGCTGTTTGTATTTTAATTTTTTACCCACCAGCCTCCCCTTATCATTAGCACTACTCTTCAGACAAAAATCCTTCTCTAAAATACAGGCCACCACCGATTGAGTCAAGGAGCTATCCCGTTCCTTCGCCAAAAACTCCTTTGAGTTGTCAACACAATTATTCCGGGAAACATTTTCAGGACAAGCAACTTCAGCATTGTGAGATGATAACAAACAGCCTTAGACCCCTTCGCCAACCAAACCTTGCCCTTTGTTTTGTAAACCTGAGACAGTGGCTCGTCGAACTTTCCATTGATGTCTTGACCACATAACCCAACCGACTTAGCACCAAAGAAATTTCCACACTGATTTGACAGAATTCTGAAGTTGGGGACCAACGGATGTGATACTGATTTCAAAGGGACAGAGTTCAGGGATTTCAAAGAAACAGAATTCAGGGATTTCTGAATCTTAGCTACGTCTACTTCGTTCGAAAATTGATGAATACTAACATCGAATCCATCACTAAAAGCCATCCCTTCTTCGTCCTGCAATTTAACAGACCAAGAGTCTTCCAAATCCGTGGATTTGGAGCCAGCATAGAGAGTTTTAGATTTACCTGACCATGTCATCGGGGAACCACGAATATCTCTTTCAGCTTAACAAAAGGTTGATGGATTAATCCCAGTATTTATAAGTTATAACTAGCCCTGCGAACACATATCTTATTATTTCAGTCTCTGATCGTTTATATATTTTATTGACTATTCATCTGTTTTTTTTTATTTCACTATTTATCTAGTTTCTCTTGACTATTTGATATAGGTACTTGATTTGCTAAAATATTCAATGCTCTCCAGTTCTACTTTGACCGATTTGATTCTACCGAAGAAACCATCTGTTGAAGATTCCAGGTTTTTCTCATCTGATGTTGAAATGAGTGGCAATCTCCAAATAATTTTGAAACTAGTTATAAGAAAATCTGATGGCAAGATTTTGTGTGCTCAAGGGGAACAGGATTTTTCAAACTTTCTTTTTAGCTTTCTTACTTTTCCTATGGGAGAAATCACACGTATATTTTGAGCGAACTGGCCAATGGGGAGTATTAATGGATTGTACAAGAGCATAGCTGAATTAAATTAAAACAAATACTTCATGTCAAAAGAAGGTAAGAACAGGCTTGTTCATCCTTTCATTCTTCCGCATTTAAAATTAAGCAAGCAAGTATTACCAATTCTTGAATCATGAACTCTTGATTATTATTGTCATAATTCTGATTCTGGCCGCTGGGTTACATATTCTAAGTTTGGTGACTTATCAATGTTTTTTGAAGAAATTGCATTTAACTAAGGTTGATAGCCCTGAAGGTTATGTGAAGGGTCCAGCTATGTATGTTGCTACGAATGATTTGGTCATATCACCATTGTCTCCAATTTCAGCATTAGGTTTACTTAACTGATTCATAACTCCTCTTAATCATTTGAAAGAAAAAGATGTCGCCATTGGTGTCAGGGAGGTAAGTTATAGGTATACTAGCTTGAATAGAATTTTATGTTCAAATTTTATCGCTTTTATAGTTGTTTATATTTTCCTTATTTTACAATGGTTTATATTTTTCTTGTACTTTTTGCAGTCTCTCAGCGTATTGAAATCTTCTTTTCAACATCTGCCCTTACATATGGCCTTGCTCACCTTGTAACAAAAGTTAAGCAGGAGAAATGAGAACTTACATTGTGTGTTGTAAGATTCTTGGCGAAAAGCGTGTAATCGAGATAATACAAGATTTTTTTTTGGTTACTTTGATTTAGTATTGTTGTTGTTTTGATATCTTTGAGGAATACATTTTCACTTTTGAATGGTATCATCTTATTTCTAACCCCCTTTTTTATAGAGCTTGCGCGGGAGATGAAACGACATGTCGGTTGACACACCATATCCTAAAAGCCGCCTACACGCATGCCTCATAATGACCCTAGTCTCTAGGCTATCATTGCTTATTTAATGCACCACCACGTCATCTAAGGTGTCTGCCACACACTACCACTTCATCTCCCCCGTCATCAGCGAGCACCCATTCCTCCCCGCGAGCACTTGCCACTCGTCCGGGTGCGTTTCGCCCGATCATAACCTCAGACGAGGAGCTTACACTCGAAGCAGATCAGTCGAGGGAACAAACTGAGCGTAAACTCATAGCCCCTTACCCAGAAGCTACGACTTGGGGGGCTCCTATTTTGGACAGGGCCGATGCTGGCCCAAACATTGCGCAAGGCCCAAATCCATCCTAACTAAGGAGAAGGCCCATTCGAGCGCCTGCTTACCCAGGCCTGCACGTGCTTGTGCACTAGGCGGTGACCGCCCCTGGTTAAACCTGACAAGTCCACTAATCCCTCGAGCAGGACTGTGGACTGAGCAAGACCGCCTTCAGGGTCTCAAGCAGTACTTTCGTTTGCCATTCCTTCGAGAACCCTCCTCCTCGTAGGGTTCATCACGTATCAAACCCACTTAATAGGGCGGAATCTACGCATTCATGAGAAGACCGCGTCTCCCATGAAACTATGGAACGGTTGACCCAGGATGGAAACCACGTGTTGGTCTCTACGACACGTTGAATACTTGAAGTCTCCATTTTGGGCATGGGCATTCAATCCATTACGGAGATCTTGACCCAGAGTTGGGGGATATAAATACCCTCTTTCGATAGAGAGTCAGGTAACTTCATTCATTCTCACTCTTACCTTATACTTGCACTCTAATTGCTCTTTCTTCTCACTTTGGCATCGGAGTACCTTACAGGTACACCCCCTATTCATTCGAATTCTAGCTAATGAAGGGCATTGACGATCCAGTCTGATCAGGTACGATCAGATATCATGTTTAATTTTAAATTATTCATATGTGTTTTGTACTTGCTAAAAAGCACAATCAGAGACAACTCTTAATTGTGCAGAGCTACATGAGATTTTTAGGATTGTCGAACAAGTTAGAGAAAGCTAACACTAAGTGGTGAATTTCTCTGAATCTTTGAATCTTAGATGAATTAAATTTTCATTCTCAACTTCGTGGTAGACGTATTTGTAGAATTTTATTGGATCTGAATTCCATTACTCAAAGCTGGTTATTTTCTCTTCTCACGAGAGTGAAATTATGATTCCCCAATTCTTTTGGAGAATGTGGGTTCCCCTTCGACTGAGATTACATACACTTAGTGTTTTAGGATATGTCAATCTCCACGTTTTGTGAGTGGGTGATTGATTGTTTAACCCAAACCCAACAAGAAATGTATTATAGGAATATTTGGCGAGTGATACCATTATTAAGACTAGTTGCAATGAGTGGGTGACTAGAAACCACCATTTTGGGCTTCACACTTCATTCGCCTATCCTCAACGAGCTCTATGTTACTTCCTCTGAATCATTTTCTTCCTAGCTTGGCAAACTTATCTCTGCCCATGGTCCGATATTGGTACATGGTCCTCAAGCACGATGGTTTGTAAAAAATTAATTAACAAATCTTTGATGTCCATTTATAAAGTATCAATGGTAAAGACGTTGCCAACTCATCAGTCCACATGAAACATTAGTGATTTGCGTGAAACTCTCACTAGTCAATCAAAACGTGAATGTCACAACTATCCATCTTGGATGCAAAGTGCTGAAATTTTAACTTAACATATTGAAAACAATGATAATGAAAGCAAGAGCAGAAAAATATTTCAAGGTTAGTTTCTCAATGTAATATTTTATCTAGTAATTCCTTGTTAAAATTGTTTAATGTTAGTTGTAGTTGTATCAAATAAAATATTTAATATTGTTGTTGTTATTGTAGTAATTTAGTATTTAACTATTATATTGTTTTTGGTTATTTGTCATCGTTGTTGTTACTTTTGTTTTATATTTTAATGTTTAAGTATTCAATTGATTTTGTTTATTTATTGTTGTTGTTGTTGAGATGTAACATTAAAAGATTCCATGCATTTTGTTGTTGTTATTATTTATGTTGTTGTTGTTTTTGTTGTGAGATTTCATGTTTAATGATTCTATTGATTTTGTTTTTGTTGTTATAGGTGTTGTTGTTGATGATGAGGAGGAAGATTTAAAATTTGTCAAAAAAATTAATGCTTAAAATGTCAAAAAAAAACATGTTAAAATAAAAATTTTGTAAACAGGATTTTACCCCTCGGTTATTGTTAAAAAACGAGATAAAAAGTAGCACAGTTTGAAAATTCTTAAAATCTAGTTGCTATAAATCGAATCCATGACATGAGACACTTTTCCTTCGGTTTTTCAAACACCGAAGTGTTAAGTGACAACTTTTCATGTCGTCATTCGTTATCTCGCTTGGATAGCCGAGGTTAAACGCATTTTGTGACCAACATTACAAGCGTTATTTAAAGTATTGGTTAGAAAGGTGGAAAAGAATTTTCAATTGTTGATATACCTAGTGACAGGTTGTTGAGTACCCCTTGGCCTAGCTTTAAAATACATGTAAAATGGGTTTATCCCTCATTATCCACCTTTTCAAATACCTTCTTTATTAGAGCTTTTGTAAACTCTCTCAGAGTCGTTCAAGAGCATATCATATTTTTTTCCATTATTCCAAGTCCAACTCTCAATCACTTATTTGTAGGTACAAGTCTTTTCCTCTTCCTCCCTATTTCCCCTTTAATAGAGATTATTGAGATTTAAATGATAGAGATAGCCTTGTAATGGGGATTTTTATGATTTAAATGATAGAGGTGGGGTAATAGAGCTTATGAGCATGAGAGTATATTCTCGAACGTATTTTTCTGGTACGAGGAAAGTTGAATAGGCATTTGGTTCCATTGACTATATGCTCTTAGATAAAGGCTTGTTTGGGAGTTACAACAACACTAGTAGTTTTGCAAGTGATAATGACTCTATTTCTTCATGTTTTTATTAGGAAACTCCAAACAACAAATGACAACTCCAAACAACACATTATTTTTATTATAAAAAGTTGCACTAACAAACAACACATAGTTCCTACTTACCCAACAACAACAGACTGTTGGAAATCCACCAATATATATGATGAATTTCTATCAATCTTGATAAACAAGATTGTTATCACTCACACAATAGCGATGAAAATAAGAATGGAAATTTAAAGAAGAAAAGAGATTGGGTTTTTACATAGTAACTCTCTGCACACAAACTGTGGAAAACTTTGTTATTCATTTGCAACTGCAAATTCTTTGAATACAACTTTTGACTTAATTTCAAAATAATGAGGGTTACTCCCTATTTATAGATTTAGGTTAGCTTATTCCCTAAGCCAAAGCCCAAAACTATAAAATCCCAAAATACCTATTTTGGAACTAAATCAAATCTAATCTATTTTAAATCTAAATTAAATCTATCTAGATCTAAAACAAATCTGTGTGTAACAAACTATTCCCACACAAACAAATCTTTTCGACACTCCCTTGTCCCTGTCAAGCAACCCGCTTCGACACAAGGAATTACTTTCAACACACCACCTAATTCATTGTGTCTAAGCTATCTATATTCATCATAGCTCTTAGTCTTTTGAATATTTCGACCTGCACTCCCTTCGTCATAACGTCTGCAATCTGATTCTCAGTTCTGCAATGTTCAAAATTCATCTTTGCTTTAGCAACCTGCTCCCGAAGATAGTGGAACCTCATTTCGCTGTGCTTACTTCGACCATGCTCTATTGGATTCTTCACCAGGTTGATAGCTGACATGTTGTCGATCTTCATGGTAATTGCTCCATGATTTTTACCTGTAATCTCTTCCATCAAGTTCACCATCCATGTTACCTGACATGCACAACGAGAAGCAGCTATGTATTGTGCTTCACATGATGATAATGCCTACTGGTTCCTTTCTTAAATCCAAGCAACTGGTGCACCACCTAACATAAACACATAACCTGTTGTGGATTTTCGATCCTTAGCATCACTACACCAACTTGAATAAGTGTATCCCACTAATTTGCATTCTTTTCCTTTATCAGCTGCAGGAAATAAAATGTCATAGTTGAGCGTTCCCTTTAGATACCTCAATATCCTCTTCGCCGCTGCTAGGTGTGATACCTTTGGTTTCTGCATGAGTCTACATACCATACCTATACTATATGCTTAGTCAGGCCTTATATGACAAAGGTATCTTAATGACCCAATAAGTCTTTTGTATTGGGTTGGGTCGACATCATCTTCATCTGGGTTCTTTGACAGTTGCAATCTTGTTCCAGCAGGTGTCGAAGTCGAATTGCATTCTTCCATCTCAAATCTCTTGAGAATTTCACTTGCTTATCTTCGTTGGTGCATCATCAAACCTCTACTACTCTTGTAGAATTCGATGCCACGGAAATATGAAATGTCACCCAGATCAGACATTTCGAACTCCTTGCTAAGATCTCCTTTGAAGTCTTCGATCTCTTTCTTCCAGCTACATGTTATTAACAAGTCATCGACATAGAGACATAGTATAAGAAATTCACTATTGCTTTTTCATACATATACTCCATGTTTAGTTGTGCACTTCACAAATTCCTTCTTCTTTAGGAAATCGTCGATCTTCTTATTCCAAGCTCTTGGAGCTTGCTTCAGTCCATACGGGGCTTTATGCAGCCTGTATACCTTTCTCTCTTCGCCATGTTTCACAAACTCAACTGGTTGTGCAACATAGACTTCTTCTTCTTCTAAGGGTCCATTTAGGAATGCATATTTCACGTCCATATGACATATGTGCCAACTGTTTATTTCTGCTAGGCCAACCACCAACCTGATTGTTTCTATCCTGGCAATAGGTGCAAGTGTTGTTATCCTTCTTGCTTTGAGGCAATTTGACAAGTTACCAAGTGTTGTTATCTTCGATGGAGTTCAATTCCTCATTCATAGCTTTCACCCACTTTGAATCCTTCACTGCCTCATTATCATTAACGGGTTCGACATCTGCGTAGAAAGCGTAATATACTAGCTCACCTTCATCATTTACCACATCATTTGATGTAATCACACAATCTTGCAACCTTGCAGGCATGTGTCTCGTTCTCTTAGGTATGCTTGTATTTGGTTGATCTCTAACCTCCTTTTGTCGAACTTCTCTTTTGACTTGAGTTTCTGGTTCTTCAAGTAAGATTCCCACTGAACCTTTCTTGATATTTTCAGTCCAATCCCATTCATCAAGTTCATCTATGATCACGTCTCTGTTGATCACTACTTTGTTATTCACTGGGTCGAATAGCTTGTAACCTCCAGTCGAATGATATCCTATTAGGATCATCTGACTTGACTTGTCATTAAGTTTTCTTCTCAACTGATCTGGCACATGTTATGTGCTATAGATCCAAATACCTTCAGATGACTCAAGCTAGGCTTCACACTAGACCAACATTCTTCTGGAGTAATTCCTTCTATCTTCTTCGTCGGACATTTGTTTAGAATATATGTGGCGGTCGACACAGCTTCACCCTAAAACTCTTTAGGTAAATTCTTGACTTTCAATATACTTCTCACCATATTCATGATGGTTCGATTCTTTCTTTCTGTAGTTCCATTCTGCTAGGATGAGTAGGGTGGCACCACCTCATGCACAATCCCTTCTTTCTCACATAGCATGTCAAAGTCTTTCGACACATATTCTCCACCACCAGCAGTTCTCAAAACTTTGAGTATTCAACCACTCTGTCTTTCGACCATCGATTTAAACTTGACAAATACCTCGATCACTTCACTTTTCTTCTTGATCAGATAAGTCCATAGTTTTCGACTGAAATCATCTATGAATGTAACAAAGTATTTGTTACCTCCATTCGAATCCACCTGGATAGGACCACATACATCAGAGTATATGATTTCGAGAATAGCCTTCGACTTACTTCCTGCATCCTTGCTGAAGCTATTCTTGTGCTGCTTCGCCTGCACACATTCCTTACATACCTTATTTGGAATGTCGATTACTGGCAGTCCTGAAACCATATTCTTTCTTTTCAAGTCTCAAATTTCTTTGAAGTTGAGATGACCTAGTCGATAGTTCCACATCCATTCATCTCTACTAGCTGCAGTCGAAAGGAACTTGTGTTCCATCACATCGAGTTTGATCATGAAGGTTCTATTTTGAGACATAGGAGCCATCAAGATTAACCTTCCACTTGCATCGACAACTCTCATCATCTTGTCTTCGATCGATACTCTGTAGGTCTTTTCGACCAACTGCCCAATGTTGAGCAAGTTGCTCTTTATGCCTGGTATGTACAACACATTGGAAACTACTGACCTCTTGCCATCTTTCCTCATAATTAGAACGTCTCCAATATCTTCAACTGCTAGAGTATTGTCATTTGTGAATTTCACCATGTTCTTCATTGAGGGCTTTATGTTGACAAAACAATCTTTCCTTCCAGACATGTGTGATGAGCATCCTGAATCCAAGTACCATTGGTCCTTGAATTTATCTTCATCTTTTGATGTGACCATCATCATCATCTCTTCTTCTTCTTCTTGTTGTTTTGCAAGCTTTGCATCACTTTCTTGATCCTTATTCTTTTCTGAACACTTTGTAGAATAATGACCATACTTCTGACAATTGAAACACTGAATGTGACTCTTGTCAGGCTTTCGACCACCACCTTTTCCCCTACCTGCAGCACCACCTCTTTGGTTGCTTTGGTATGAGGATTTTTTTCTGATTCGACTAGTTTCCTTCTTGCTGACTTTGACTAGTCGAATTGTTGTAGCCACCTCTTCCTTTATTTCCATTCCAACTTCCTTTGCCTTTGTTTTTCGACTGAGCCTGCAGAGCCGCGTCACTCTTCGACTTGCTTGCTGCTCTTTTAGCCGTTCGTTGTTCATGAGATTCAAGCGTCCCTTGAAGCTCTTCCTTTGTCAATTTCGACAAATCCTTTGACTCTTCTATGGCTACCACCACGTGGTCGAACTTAGGGGCCAAAGACCTCAAAAGACCTCAAGATCTTTGAAACAACAGCTCTTGTTGTTAACGTTTCTCCACAATCTTGATTTGATTCACTAGTTTAGTAACCCTAGTGAAGAAATCAGTTATGCTTTCACTATCTTCCATCTGAAGCAGTTCATACGTTCTTTTGTGAGTTTGTAACCTCACCTCTTTCACTTTCTCAGCGCCTCCAAAAGAGTTTTCAAGAATCTCCCAAGCTCCTTTTGCAGATTCTGAATCACTAACCTTTTCGAAGTTGTCTGGACTCAGACATTGATGAATTATAAAGAGTGCTTTATAACTCTTCTTCTCTAATTCTCTGTGTTCTTCTATTTCTTCTGCTGAAGCGTCTTCTTCAAGTTCTTCTACTCCATCCTTTACAAGATCCCAAAGACCTTGACACCTGAGTAGAACTTTCATCTGTTTGCACCAATTCTCATAGTTATCTACTTTCAAAATTGGTAGACTTAATGATAATTTTCATTCTCATAATTCACCACCATCGTGATTTTCTTCTCTTCACTTGATCGATAAACCGGAGCTCTTGATACCAGATGTTGGAAATCCACCAATATATATGATAAATTTCTATCAATCTTGATAAACAAGATTATTATCACTCACACAGTACCGATGAAAATAAGAATGGAAATTTAAAGAAGAAAAGAGATTAGGGCTTCTGCAGAATAACTCTCTGCCCACAACTTTTGACTTTATTTCAAAATAATGAGGGTTACTCCCTATTTATAGATTTAAGTTAGCTTACTCCCTAAGCCAAAGCCCAAAACTATAAAATCCCAAAATACCTATTTTAGAACTAAATCAAATCTAATCTATTTTAAATCTAAATTAAATCTATCTAAATTTAAAAAAATATGTGTGTAACAAACTATTCTCACACAAATAAATCTTTTATTTCAACACAAACCACTATTCTTCCTAGGCAATATGCAAATGCTCTAATAAAAAGGAGTGTTCTTTATATTGGTAGAGACGAAAAGTTACACCTATAAAATATCTCTTGTTACACTTCACCAAGACGAGTAATTGAGGTAACATTATTTGGTAACTTTGTGCAAACGTGAATCATTTAACATACAAGACTGTATATTGATGAATTGAAAAATGTGGTTAGCCAATTCAATATTATAAACAAAAGCAACAATGACAAGAATATGAAAAAGTGCATAGAATGGAAAAATAAATGTATAGTGGAATAGAAATGAAAGGATAGCATTCAATAACGAATGTATGAATTAAAGATCTCAAAACAATAATACTAGAATTAAAATACCAACTTCAAATTGTAAATCTTAGACTTTTTTGTCGATTACAAACTTTATCAAAGAACTTTAAAACAACAAGATGTAAGTTTCTCATTTCACCTCCTTAACTTTTGTTAAAACATGGGCGAGACCTTTGGTAAGAGCAGATGTTGAAGTTAAAGCAGCTTTCAAGATGCGGAGTGACTGCAAAACGCCACAAGGAAAATATAAACCATTGTTAAATAGTACTAGTAGTAGTCTCCCAGTAAAGAGTTAAAAAAACACTAAAAACTGAAGATAGAAAATATATTCTAACGGGTATAATTCTTTCTTACCTCCTTGACACCAATGGTGACAACCTTTTCCTTCAAATCATTATGAGGAGTTTTGAATCGGTTAAGTTAACTTAATGCTGAAATTGGAGACAAGGGTGATATGACCAAATCATCGGTCGCAACATACATAGCTGGACACTTGACATAACTTACAGGACTTTCCGGAAAATATATCTTCGTTTTATTGAATTTCGCAAAACACGTATCTTCCCCAGATTTGGAATATTGAACAACAAGGCTGTACTTATTATTATAATAATAACGATAATAATCAAGAACACCTGATTCAAGATTAGGTAAAATTTGTTTCCTTAATTTTAAATGCGGAGAGATGCAAGGTTCAACAAGCCTATACTTAGCATCTTTTGTTGTGAAGTATTTGTTTTCATTTAATTCAGTAACACTCTTGTACAACCGATTAATACTGCCCAAGGAACAATTCTCCAAATATACGCGTGATACCAGCCAATGGAAAAGTAAGAATACTTAAAAGTAAATTCACAAAATCTTTTCCCCTTGGGCACACAAAATCTTGCCATCTGATTTCCTTATAATTAGATTCACATTGATTTGAAGATCGCCACTCAATTCAATATCAGACGAGAAGAACCTGGAATCTTTAATGGATAATTTTTTCCCTAAAAACAAATCGGTCAGAATAGAGTTGGAGAGCAATGAACATTTTAGCAAATCAAGTACCTACATCAAATAGTAAGTGTAGATTAGTAATGATAGTCCATAAAAACAAAATGAAAGAATAAGAATGTTATCTTGGTGACAAATGTGAAGATAGTTAAGAAAAGGATTGATAAATACGTCTAGTGCATATATGCACATACTAGTAACCTGTACTAAAATTCATAAAATAGAAATTTAAATACAAAACCTTTTTGTTTAGTGACATTCAGAACCATTTCCTTCACCGAACTTGTTTTTTTTTAATCCCAAATTGCTGGAGCAGCCCAAAGCATGCATAGTCAATACTATAAGGTAAGAGTGTAAGACAGTCAGGTCATCAGTAATAACAAAAGTAGCAACACCATTGACAAATCTTTTGCAGGAACACTTGAGGAAAAGTGGATAGGAAAGATAATATCCACAGCAAGTACATTTATGTTGATCCTTATGTGTTGGTATGATCAAATTGCCGCAATTACTAGATCCGTCACATTTGAAGTATTTGATGGGCTGAGTGTCATCAATGTTGAGTTTAAGAGTGCTGCAATAATCTTCAGCTGAGTTAATTGGTTGTAGCAGCATTTGTTTAATTGTATCATTGTAGAAACAATTTTCATCGAGATCAGCCACACTTTGATAGAGTGAGTTTAGACAGCCTAGAGTGACTGGTCCTATGCTGGATTCCTTCTCTACCGGTCTAGAAATAGTTCCTAAAGGCAATATTGTTAAGAAGCTACAAAGAATGTCTACAAAATCCTTTCCAGCTTCAGCAAACAACACTTTGTTACCATTTTCATTTAACACAAGTTTCAAGGAAATGTGTTCTTCTGTTTGAGTAGTAGGAGTACTAGTACCTGCCATTGTAATTGATACTCTAGTAACAAACACAAAGTAGAAGAAAGGTTTGCACTTATATATTTCATTTCATATACTACTATTAGTATAAGGGTATATAATGGGATTTCAAGTTAAACGTTTTTCTTCCATTAATTGTAATTGTTCTATTTAATATTTGAGTCTTGGAAACGTAAGAGAGGCTATGCGAAACGCCCATTGCAGTTTCGAGTAACAAGATCATAATTTGATTAGGATAGGGAACTAAAGGGTTGCTAATTATTAAGTGCAGTAGTTGTTATTTCAAATTTTGGGAACTAAAGGGTTGCTAACTATTAAGCGCATTAGTTGTTAATAAAGTGGCTAGACAACTTTAATTTAAGAAGCTAGAGCTTTTACCTATTTCACTAACGGTATGTTTTGCCTTTTTTTAAAAATGATTTTTATAGTGTTATATAATTTTGTGAAAAAAAAATTTATAAAAAAGTTTTTATAAAAATTTTAAATGAAAATTTTGTTTGAATAGTTATTCTTAAAATGTGATTTTAGATATTTCATCTATTTATAAGAAAAAAATTTATTTTCAAAAAATCACTTGAATTTGAAACTACTTCAAATTGATTTTCATAAAAATCATTTTTGAAATACAATTTTTTAAAAAAATTGCAATTTTGACTAAGTTTTTGTCTTCAATAATGTGTGTTTATGTTATAGGATGTCAAAAGTAGTGTTTGATTTTAGAAAAAACCAATATAAAAAAATTTGTAATATTTTAAAAAATGGTTTTGAAAAATCTATTTTCAAAAATACAAAGAAAAAATCTATTTTTTTAAATCTCAACAAACGGGCCCTAAGTTTGTCAAAAAATATTAAAAAAAAAATAATAAAAAATATAACACTAATTTAAAATTATCATATAGTACTACGTTTTTAGATCTTACCAAATTAACTTCTATTTTATTTCTAAAAGATTTCTTATAACTTTTTTCTATAACATCTAAAATAAAAATAAATAGAATTAAAAATGCTTTGAATTCAAATGACTTGTATAAGAAATTAAATTAAAAGAAATATATTAGACAAATACTTTCATTGAAAAACAAATATTTGTATTCCTTATCAAGCAATTAATAATTTCAAGATTATCCCCAAGGTCGGTCACATTTTTATGAGCTGATAAAGGATTGTACCTTAAATTTTTATCTTCAAGAGCACAAATTAAAAACTAATGGAAGAAATAATATCTTGAAAATTGTGCATTAATTTTAATTAAAGTATAAATTAATTTTTCTACTGCTTTTTTCAAAACAAAATTTTTATAAGTGGGTTTCTTAACTTGTGCTTGAAAATTTCACGGTACAAGCCAATGCATATTGAACTTTCATCCCTAGTTTTATTTTTCACCGAATGCTTGGAGTCTCCCATCAACTTAGATGTGAAACATTTAAAATATGTTTTTTTCAATAAAATCGTTACGAGATTTGCACATCAGACAAGTAAAATTCGAGGACAAATGCCTTGGAGCATGACCTTTTAATTATTATTTGTTTAAATTAAATCTATTTCCTCAATTTTTTTTATTGAATCAACTTAAAATATCGCTTAGGGTTTGGGCTTTGATATCAAACTCCTGTAATTTCATATTTTATTTACACCCAAAGTAGCGCCCTTGTTTTATTTAATTTTTTAATAACAATCTAAATCATATATTCTCTGGATTTTATTTAGAACTAAAGTGACACCCTTATTTTATTTAATTTTTTAATTCCAATATAAATCGTTTTCTCCCTAGTTTGTTTAGCCAACCTGACAAGAAATATTGCTTATTATTTTATTTAATTAAAATAGAACTCAACTTTAACCTCAATTTTTGTTGGCAACTGAAATATAAACTCTAAATAATATTTTATTCCAACATAGAAATATTAACTCTTATTCACTTTTGTATTTCTTATAAACACACTTTTTAGAGAACGAACCTGATCAGTGGTTTTCACACATATTTTTATCGTTGTTTTTAAGTATGTTTAAGTTTTGTTATTAAGTGTTTTATTTCTTTATTCGTCATTTTATGCTTTGGTTGTATGTTTTAATGTTTTCAGGTTCATATGGAGAAACCGGAGTAAATCAGTGCGAAACTCGGAAGTTTTGAAGGAATTTCAAAAACATGCTACAGGAGGCCTGACACGGGTGGCCGTGTTGCTCAACACGGGTCGTGTCAGGAAGAGCGCTAGGAGCAAAGTTTGAGAAGAGAGGAAAACAGTGGTGCAACACGGGTGCCCGTGTTGCTCAACACGGCCCGTGTTGCTAAGTCTGGGACCAAGTGTTAAAAATAAATATTCCAGGGGACCAACACGGGTGCCCGTGTTGCTCAACACGGCCCGTGTTGGGTTTGACGCTGATTTCAGTGAATTTTATGATTCTGTTCAGTGGTTTGCCTGCAAGGGTGTTTTTGGAATTTCCAACCAACTTAAGTGAGTCTGCACTATTTAGGAGGATTTTGAAGATGAATTAGGGATCTTTTGCCACACGAAGAATTGGAGGATTGAGAGAAGAAGCCTATGCAATTGGAGAAGAACGGAGAACTCTCATGAGCGGAAGCCATTGAAGATCAAAGTTCGTCATCTCTATTGTAATGTCTTTATTTAATATCTTTGTAATTTCTTTGGATGATATGAGTAGCTAAACCCCCCAATGCTAGGGGGTGTCCCTGATTAACATTTGTAATGATTTTGAATTCCGAATTTCAATAACGTATTTTCCTTTCATGTTCAATTTAATGGTATAATGTTTTTACTGCTTTCCTCGTCGGACCAACTGGATTAATTTATGACTGGCAATTAGGATTGACCTCCATTGTTAGGGTTTTTATCCCATTATACTATAGTAGATATCACCTAGGACTAGGGATACCCTATGGTAACCGGATTATTCTTGATAATTATAATACTTGATTTCATCAATAATTTCAGAGGACTTTGGGATTAGGATTGAATGTTCAAAGGTTTGCCCACTAAGGACTTAGGAGCAAATACCCTTAAGAACCGGTAATTGATAAGTTGGATTTTGTTATTGGAATAAGGATTCAGAGTTGTTACATATGTTAATGCACACACCTACCCTGGCATGTTACTCATCTTTGGCTAAATCATCCTTTTTAAGTTTATTTGCAATTTAATTTGTAATCACAAAAACCAAAACCCCAAGGCTTTTTGTTTAATTGAAGTGCGACCAACTCTATAATCTCACGCAGTCCTTGAGATCGATATTCGGGGAATTTTCCCTTTATTACTACAGAGGCAAAATAGTACACTTGCTATTTTTCCGATCAAGTTTTTGGCGCCGTTGCCGGGGACTGCCAAAATATAGAGTTTTAGTTTTATTTCAATTAGAATTTTGTTGCTCTGCGACTAAAATTTTATTTTCAAAAAAAAAAAAAATATAAAAAAAAATAAAAAAATTTTATATTATTTGTTTCCTCATTCTAATAATTGTCTAATCTGTTTATGCGAGGCAAGGCCTCAGCAGAATTTCTTTTTGACGCAGAAATTGAAAGGACTTTTCACGCCAGGCGCAGACAAGCTCATCAAGCTAAACTGGAATCCGAAGAAGAAGTTGTGACAGTTCATTCAGGTTCTGAAAGTGAAGAAGAAGTCATGGGCGAGGTACCACCACCGGAGAGACTCCTCGGAGACTATGGAGTTGCAAATACACCAGGGGGGAGACAAACAATTATCAACCAACCGGTGAATGTCCCTAATTTTCAATTGCACCCAAGCACCATCACTCAGCTCGAAAGAAAGCCTTTCACCGGAAAGGTTAATGAAGATGCAAACAAGCACTTACAGAGGTTTCTGACCATGAGTACAACTTTAAAAATCGAAGGTCATACAGAAGAGGCCAAGAAGCTGAGAATGTTTCCATTCACCTTGGCAGAAGAAGCAGAAGAGTGGTTTTATTCCCTTCCAGCGGGCAGCATTACATCATGGGAAGAGATGGAAAAAGCTTTCTTAAATGAGTATTTTCCCGCTTCGGTATTTATAAGGAAGAGGTATGACATTCTAAATTTCAAGCAGCAGGAGGGTGAGCCCTTAGGAGATGCCTACAAAAGATTCAAAAGAATTCTAGTGGCATGTCCCACTCACAACATGGACAAGACTGAACAGATGCAAGTATTTGTCAATGGGCTCAGAATCAAAACAAAGCAGTTAATTGATACAGCAGCTGGAGGCTCGACAAATTTCACAACAGCCTCAGGAATCATCAAAATCATTGAAGCAATAGCTGCAAATGAGCATTTGGAATTGTATGACAGGTGTGCTAGCAAACCGGAAGGAATCATTGATCTCAAGCTGGAGACTTCTAAAACTCGGGTTGAAGATGCGATAGCCGCAGAAGTTGAAAAGAAATTGAAGGCTATGAATATAGGTAAACAACAGGTGGCTCAAGTTCAACAAGCTCAACCTGTCAGCTGTGAAATCTGTAATGGCCCACACCAAACGGTGTACTGTTTCGCTACTCCCAAGCAGATTGAAGAAATCAAATTCCTAAGGCAAAACAACCCGTATTCTAACACCTATAATCCAGGGTGGAAGAATCATCCAAATTTTGCTTGGAAAGATCAACAACAACAAGGTACCCAGAAGGCAGAGTGGGAAGTGGCAATTGAAAGATTAGCTGGGCAGTGTTCTCAGTTCCAAGAAGAAACAAGAAACAACCACAGAAACACTTCGGCTTCAATTAAAAATCTGGAAGTTCAAGTGGGGCAGATAGCACAACATCTCACTCTACAGGCACAAGGTACCCTTCCGAGCTCAACTGTGAAAAATCCGAAAGACCAAGAGAAGATTAATGCTGTTACTACAAGAAGTAGGAGAGTAGCAGAATCTGAAAAAGAAAAAGAGAAAGAGGAAATAGATGACCCCATGGTAATAGAGGTGGATCTGGAAATAAGAGAGAATCCAAAAGAGCCAGAAGTTGTGGTACCACCGGTTAAACCAATTGAAGAAAAAAATAAGAAAGACGTTGAACCGGTGATAAAACTACCTTTCCCCTCCAGAGTGACAAAGAAGGTTTCAAGAGAGAAAGACTTTGAAAAGTTTACAAAATTGTTCAAAAAGTTAGAGGTAAATCTACCATTCTTTGAAGCACTTGAACATATGCCCTTGTATAAAAAATTTATGAAGGAGGTGTTGGCGAAAAAGAGATCACTAGGAGGAGAGCCAAAAATTGCAACCGAGAAGTGTGGTATAGTCTCGACAGCAAGAAAGATCCCAATAAAGAGGAAAGACCCTGGGGCGGTGGCGATACCATGCACCATCAAGAATATAGCATTTAAAAAGGTACTCCTCGATTCTGGGTCTAGTGTGAGTTTAATGCCTTTGTCCATTTTCAAAAAGCTTGAGTTGGAAAAGATTAGTGAAAGTAAGACCCAGTTAAGGTTTGCCGATCACACCGTTAAGAAATCATATGGGGTAGCTGAAGATGTACTAGTGGAAGTTGATAAATTTGTATTCCCGGTTGACTTCCACATCATGGACATTCCGGAAGACGAAGAAACTCCTATCCTTCTTGGGAGGCCATTTTTGTCGACAGGCCGCTGCAACCTCGACATTGAAAAAGGAACGCTGACGCTGAAATCTTTTGATGAAGAAGTAACGTTGAAGATGTTAGGAGTCAAAAGACAGAGGGCGGTTGTGAATGATCAAACTTCTGATGGTATGACAGAAAGTGAGGAAAAGAACAAGAAGTCTAAACAGCTCCAAGAAAAAGTGTCAAGCATAGCCTCCCGGGTGGAACCATCTTATGTAGTTGTCAAAAATCTTAAGAAAGCTAAGGAAGTCAGGAAGAAGGTGGAGGAGAAAGATCAAGGAAAGAAGAAGAATGTGGGAAGTAAATTAAGGAGAAAAGCGGTGAATGCTTTTCGTCTTCATGAGTTAGTGGTTGCGAAAGTGACAAGCAACAAGGTTTGGAAATACCCTCCATAATAAAGGGTAATGGACCGTCGAGCCATGCGACGTTAAACGAAGCGCTTCGTGGGAGGCAACCCACGGTTTTAATAATTAATTTCTTTGTTTGTTTACTTTATTTTCAGGAAATAAAAGAGGACGTCTCTGGTGAAAGCTTGGAAGTGATCATGAGAGTGCATTACCCTCTGTGAGTCACCTCTCTCGAACTCGTTCTGAAACATTGAGGTCAATGTTTAGTTCAAGTTTGGGGGAGGCTCTTCTCTGTGCATTTTATTTTAGTTTTATGTTACTGGTATGATGTGAAACCATAAAGTGAATTCTGCCCAAATTTTTACCGAAATTTTAAATTTTTGTTGAAGAAGTTTTGATCCTAAAGAGCGATCGGGAATAGTATATAGAGATGAAGCGAGGATTGTTTGAGGACAGGAAGTGCGGAATAATGTGACAAGAGGTTTGGTAAACACCCTTGGTTCCCTAAAAGAAATACGAGTCTAACGTGTAGATTTGCACCATAGTACTTGTCTCCTGAGAAGTACTCCTCGAGTAGTTTATTGATACTGTCTGGCATAATTCAGATTCACTTGCATGATGACTGATTGAAAAAAAAAGAGATATAAAGATTGGCACCAAATGATGAAAAGGCGGTAAAAGGCAATCGGCTCGCTAAGTTGGGTAACCCTCACCCGGTTATTCAGCCCAAAGGAGATTGATCCCCAAACGTCGTCCAAAAGGACAATATATAACTGCAAAGTTTGAAAATTTCATCGGTAATAAAAAGTAGCCAATGCTGCTAGTTTGGTGCCAGGAAAAAAAATAATGATAAGAAGCCTTGATCCGTCTCATGCAGGTGATGATTATTTTAAGAAATGCAGTACCTTAATATGATTGTCCGAATGAAAGAGGAGGAAAATCGGAAAGAGACTTAAGTGCAAAGCATAGTTGGAGAGGTATCCGAAACGGGAGCTTGAGGATTAATGTGGTAACAAAACTCGTCGCGTCATGTGAATGCCAAATCACTGTTTCTTGATCAATACAGACAGATATCTCACGTATGAACACCGTGTGCTTTGAAGGCCATTAACTTTTGTAATTGTCGCTTGAGGTCAAGCAACGGTTTAAGTTTGGGGGAGTTTGATCAGTGGTTTTCACACATATTTTTATCGTTGTTTTTAAGTATGTTTAAGTTTTGTTATTAAGTGTTTTATTTCTTTATTCGTCATTTTATGCTTTGGTTGTATGTTTTAATGTTTTCAGGTTCATATGGAGAAACCGGAGTAAATCAGTGCGAAACTCGGAAGTTTTGAAGGAATTTCAAAAACATGCTACAGGAGGCCTGACACGGGTGGCCGTGTTGCTCAACACGGGTCGTGTCAGGAAGAGCGCTAGGAGCAAAGTTTGAGAAGAGAGGAAAACAGTGGTGCAACACGGGTGCCCGTGTTGCTCAACACGGCCCGTGTTGCTAAGTCTGGGACCAAGTGTTAAAAATAAATATTCCAGGGGACCAACACGGGTGCCCGTGTTGCTCAACACGGCCCGTGTTGGGTTTGACGCTGATTTCAGTGAATTTTATGATTCTGTTCAGTGGTTTGCCTGCAAGGGTGTTTTTGGAATTTCCAACCAACTTAAGTGAGTCTGCACTATTTAGGAGGATTTTGAAGATGAATTAGGGATCTTTTGCCACACGAAGAATTGGAGGATTGAGAGAAGAAGCCTATGCAATTGGAGAAGAACGGAGAACTCTCATGAGCGGAAGCCATTGAAGATCAAAGTTCGTCATCTCTATTGTAATGTCTTTATTTAATATCTTTGTAATTTCTTTGGATGATATGAGTAGCTAAACCCCCCAATGCTAGGGGGGTGTCCCTGATTAACATTTGTAATGATTTTGAATTCCGAATTTCAATAACGTATTTTCCTTTCATGTTCAATTTAATGGTATAATGTTTTTACTGCTTTCCTCGTCGGACCAACTGGATTGATTTATGACTGGCAATTAGGATTGACCTCCATTGTTAGGGTTTTTATCCCATTATACTATAGTAGATATCACCTAGGACTAGGGATACCCTATGGTAACCGGATTATTCTTGATAATTATAATACTTGATTTCATCAATAATTTCAGAGGACTTTGGGATTAGGATTGAATGTTCAAAGGTTTGCCCACTAAGGACTTAGGAGCAAATACCCTTAAGAACCGGTAATTGATAAGTTGGATTTTGTTATTGGAATAAGGATTCAGAGTTGTTACATATGTTAATGCACACACCTACCCTGGCATGTTACTCATCTTTGGCTAAATCATCCTTTTTAAGTTTATTTGCAATTTAATTTGTAATCACAAAAACCAAAACCCCAAGGCTTTTTGTTTAATTGAAGTGCGACCAACTCTATAATCTCACGCAGTCCTTGAGATCGATATTCGGGGAATTTTCCCTTTATTACTACAGAGGCAAAATAGTACACTTGCTATTTTTCCGATCAGAACCCATGACCATTAGTTTTGAATCTTTTCTTCAAGCTGAATCATGGAAGGTGAATGGAGAATGGTAACAGGGAAGAAGAACAGGTTTTTGGAGAGGAGGGCTTCATGGGATATTCTTAGGAAGGAGAATGGTTTCAACAAGAAAAAGGTGCTAACCATTTTCATTGCTGGGTTTGAAGATAAATGGGGTGCCAGAGATTTGTATTTAGAATTCAAAGATTTGGGAGTGATTGAGGAGATAGTGATCCCACCAAAACGAGACTGGCGTGGTAAAAGATTCGGGTTTGTTAGATTTGTGAATGTCGTCGACGAGAAGAACTTGGAAACTAAAATGGATAACATTTGGCTAGAAGGTGTTAAACTCAATGCAAACATTTCAAAGATAAGGAGAAAAGAACATCAGATCAACTACACCAATAAGAACAATTCTATGACCAAAGTGTTGAAACCTTCACCTAAACAGGTCCGATTCGAAGAGATTGCAGCTACAAACTTCTCAGGGCCTTCTAAGGACAGGGGAGGTGAGGGATTCTCAAGATCCTATGCAGACATTACCAAAGGAAACAAAGGCTCGTTACCTGTGGAAGAAATTCCAATCAGTCAATCCTTTTACTTCTCTTCACTAGAATCTGAATTAACAAGATACAACAAAGCAAAGTTGGGAATAACAAGAAAGGTCGGTGACGCTTACGTGGTGGCTGACAGTCTGCTGGAGGAGGGCATATTCACCGTGTCGGCAACTGCTTGTTGCTCGAAGGGAAAGAGTGGATAGATCTCTGGTTTTCAGAGGTGAGAAATTGGAAGAAATCTGATGTTGAGTATGTTAGAGTGGCATTAGTGGCCATATACGGTGCCCCCTGTTTCACAAGAAATGAAAGGTTCTTGAACATTCTGCTAGCAGGATTCGGAAAAATTTCAAACCCACAAATTCTGAAACAAAAAGAAAATAGGTTGGATGTTTGTCGAGTAATGATCTTTACTGAACACCTGGAATCAATCAGAAGTAAATCTAGGGTTTGTATTGATGGGGAATGGTACAACATCATGATTATCGAAGAACAAACCTGGGCTTTGGGAGATTCTGAAGATTCATCATCTTCCTGCACGAGGTCGTCGTTCGGTGAAACCTCCGTTTCACACCGGGGTTCCCACGGCGGAGAGGAGGAGACGCCACGGCGGCGGACGAACATCGATCGCACAACGCTTTGGAATCCGAGCCAGAGCATTAATTGCGAAGCTGACAACGTCTCTGAAAGCCTGCAAATCAAAAACGATGGTTCACAAAGTAGAAGAGGATTTGAAGCAAACATTAATTGCTTAGGAGGAAAATCTGTTAACCTTTCTGATAACCTAAGCACTTCAGATCCTATTTCAGTGAAATCTTCTGACCTGGTGAGGGAGAACAAAACGGCGCAGCAAGAGGAAATTGTTGAAGAGTCTCTTATCAAAGAAGTTGACAGGGTGGGACCGGGAGGTTTGGTTATTTTAAATAATCAAAGCAATTTTTTTAAATCAAAATCTGATGAGGTGGCAGAGACCGTTTCAAAGGGAGACATTATAGGGGGAGTAAGGTCTTCTTTGAGGGAATTAGTTGTGGACCCCAACTCAAATGACAAAACGACAAAAAAGACAAAAGTGGAGGTTTTTTCTATTGATGTGGGCCAGGGCCTCTTTGGACGAATAAAGCGCAGGAAGAGGGGTTTGCATGCATGCAAACTCACATTCACAAAAATAATACAAAAGCTTCAAACAATTTTGTGGTTCCCATAAAGAAAACCAGTAAAAACTTCAAGAAGGCTGACTCTACGAACAAGGGAAAGAAAATCCTATGTTTCGACGGGCATTGTCAAAGGGTGAAGAATTGTAAAAAAGAAAGGAAGAAAATTAGAGAGGCGCTGGAAATAGGAGAGCAAGCAGAAAATTTTTTCTACCCTGTTGAAATTCGGTCACAAGAAGGGAAGGAGATTAATAAGATAGGAGCAAATATTCAATCCAACTCTACCAAGCTTTTCTTGAAGTCGAATTACTTGTCCGGAGGATTACCTCTAACATGTGAATCAATTTCAAGCACCGACATCAACAATTGCAACAAAAGAATTTCTAATGGAATGCTTAACAAAGCGGCGGAGGGGCTCTGGAATTCAATGGTCAAGTTGGGAATCAAAAACATTTCCGATAAATTCGATCCAATAGCCAAAGTAAAGGAGATGGAAAGTAGGGACATCAAAGGGGAAGAAGAGATGTCGGGAACCAACAACCAAGCACCCCCATGATTATATTCTCCTTAAACTTGCGAGGAGGAGGAAATCGTGCAAAGAGGAAGAGAGTTGGATACCTTGTTCAAAAAGGGGATGTGGATATTTGCTTCATTCAAGAGACAAAACTAAGTGGCTTAGAGTGCAACATGGTAAAAGAAATGTGGGGAGACAATCAAGTGGAGTGGTCGCACTTGGATGCCAACGGGGCATCGGGAGGCATTCTAACGATGTGGAAAAAGGATCTTTTCAATCTTCTCTTTAGTTTCCGTGGCGAGGGCTTTCTTGGTCTTTGCGTGGAGAAAGAAGGAAACCTTATTTACTTTGTGAATGTTTACGCTTCTTGCAATCTTAATGTGAGGAAAAGGTCTTGGGATAAGTTAAGGGAGTTCAAAAACAACAATACTAAAGGCTCTTGGTGCATTGGAGGGGACTTTAATTCAATTACTTCCTTAGAAGAAAGAATTGGGATCTCTAATTGTAATTATAGGAGGGAGATTTCAATCTTTAAAGAGTTCATCGTAGATATGGAATTAGTGGACCTTCCTACCATAGGAGGCAAGTTTACTTGGATTAAGAGCAATGGCAAAAGTATGAGTAGGATTGATAGATTTCTCTTGTCGGATAGCATTATAGAAGATTGGAAGGTGGTAGGTCAATACATCGGTGAGAGGGACGTGTCCGATCACGCTCCTATTTGGTTGAAAGATAATAGAAAGGATTGGGGTCCCAAACCTTTTAAGTTCAACAATTTGTGGTTAAAACATGAGGAATTGAACAATTTTGTGGAGGAGGAATGGAAGAAGATTGTCATTAAAGGAAGAGGTGATTTTTGCTTGGTAGAAAAGATGAAAACTCTCAAAAACTGGTTAACTTGGTGGAACGTAAATGTGTTTGGGTGGATAGACCTCAAAATAAACAACGATGGGAAAGAGATGCATTATTTAGATAACGAGTTTGTTCATTTTGCAGGTAATGTTCCGGAAGATGTTGTGGTGAAAAGATCAAAAGTGGCGGAGGACTTTTGGGACAACATTAACAAGAAAGAAGGAATGCTTAGATTGAAGTCGAGACAACTTTGGCTTTCCGAAGGTGACGATAACACTCGTTATTTTCACAATTATTTAAAAGATAGAAGGAGAAGGAATTATCTTTGTTCCATTGCCACACCGGAGGGAAGATTGGAAGGAGTAGACGACATAAAGGAGTTCACTTTCAAGCATTTTGAAAACTTTTTTAAAGAAGACAATCACTTTAGGCCGGAGCTTAGAGGGAACCATTTTAACTCACTATCTTCGGAAGAGTCTTTGGTCTTAGAGAAATCGTTCAAAGAAGAAGAGGTAAAGGATGCCATTTGGTCGTGTGATGGAAACAAAAGCCCGGGGCCGGATGGTTACACTTTGGAGTTCTACAAGAATTTTTGGTACCTCATTAAAGAAGATGTCATGAAGTGTTGCAATGATTTTTATATTAAAGGTACTCTTGTTAAATCCGTTACTTCTTCCTTTCTTGCTCTAATTCCTAAAAGGAAGAATCCACAAGACTTGTTTGAATACCGGCCAATTTGTCTAGTGGGGAGCATTTACAAGATCATATCAAAGATGTTAGCGGTGAGAATGAGAAGTGTTGTGGATAAGTTAGTTTCTATCAACCAAACCGCTTTTGTCCCGGGTAGAAGCATGATGGATGGGGTGCTCTTGGTTAACGAAATTCTCGATTGGGCAAAAAAGAAGAAGAAGGGGTGCTTATTGCTTAAAGTGGACTTCGAAAAGGCCTATGACTCGATATCGTGGAATTACTTAAGATGGATAATGGTGAGAATGGGATTTGGCAAAAGGTGGTTGAAATGGATGGAATCTTGTATCTTTAATAGTCATATGTCCGTGTTGGTGAATGGAAGCGCTACAAGAGAGTTCAAGGTTCAAAGAGGCTTAAGACAAGGTGATCCCATATCCCCTTTCTTATTCGTCCTTGCTATGGAAGGTTTAACCGCTTTAACTAAGAAAGCGATGGAGGTAGGAGATTTTAAGCCTTTCAAGTATGGAGAAAATGACTTTGTGGACATCCTACAATTTATGGACGACACCATCATCCTAGGAGAACCCACTTGCGATAATCTTTGGAGTTTAAAAGTGTTGCTAAGAGGTTTCGAATTGGTGTCCGGGTTGAAAATCAACTTCCAAAAAAGTAACCTATTTGGAACTCATGTTGGAGATGGGTACTTTAAGGCCGCAACTTCTTTTCTTAATTGCAAAAAAGGAAGCTTCCCGTTTAAATTTCTTGGCATTTGGATAGGAGATGGAGCACACAAGAAAAAGGTGTGGCAAGAGGTGATTGATAACATAAAATCTAGACTCTCCAAATGGAAGGGTAGGAACATATCTATAGGAGGAAGGGTGACTCTCATCGGATCCGTGCTAAATGCTATCCCAATATTCACCCTTTCTTTTTATAAAGCTCCGAGCAACACTCTTCAATCTATTAGAAGCCTTCTTAGCAATTTTTTGTGGAGCGGGAATGTGAAAACAAGGTGCATCCATTGGGTAAAGTGGGAGAATATATGCAAGCCAAAAGAAAAGGGAGGGTTAGGCATAAGAGATGTGGGAGAAATGAACAAATCTCTACTTCTAAAATGGAAGTGGAGAATTCTTAAGGAGGATAAGTCAATTTGGAGCAATTTCCTCCGTTTGAGGTATCATAAGCCGAAGATAAAAGTGTTGGCTTCGACCAAGGAACTTCTAAATCGGGATGACTCTAGATGGTGGAGAGATGTGGTTACCAATGACTTCAAAGAGGATGATTCCGGAGAAGGATTTACCGAATGGGTCAAATGCGATTTAAAGAGAGGTAACAACATTCTTTTTTGGTATAGTTGTTGGTTGGTTGACAAACCGCTTCGTGTTTACTTCCCGCACTTGTTTGACCGCACAACAAACAAACTATGTGTGGTGAATGACATCATAAGATCAAACAACGGGGAAACTTGGTGGAATTGGGGAGTAATCTTTGGAGATGATGTTTTGATGCATTTGGTTCCGAATACCGCACTCACTAACACGGCCGCTTCGGGTATGGCAATAGGGGAAGATCTCAAGGATTTATGCGAGCTCCTTCAAGGTGTAGAGTTGGACACATCGGTAAAGGATGATTTTCATTGGAATCTCACATCTAGCGAGGAATTCACCGTGTCTAGTGTATCGTAAAAGGTGTCGAGTGCAAAAGAGATAGCTTGGACAAGCTCCATTATCAAGTTGGTGGATGTTATTTGGAAGACAACAATTCCGACAAAAATCAAAATTTTTGCTTGGAGATTCTTCATCAATAGACTTTCGTTGAAAGATATTCTTGTTAATAGAGGTTGTTAGACGCTGGCCTTAGGATCTAGAGGGGGGGTGAATAGATCGTACACAGTTTTACGGATTTAAACGACTTTTCAGCGGAAGTGATTCTGAATCGACTCGCGTCTATTCCGAACCACTATCGAAACGATTATATATGTGTTTAAAAACCAGTCAAAGACTTGAGGTAAATGATAAGAGTATATGTTGCAGAATCAAAGCGTTTCTCTTATTGAAAATCAGATTAACTTTTTGTATGATGGACAATGTTTGCAATGCAGTAAGAGTGATAGAAACAAATATACAAACACTTGGTGATAATGATCAAATTGAAGGTAATTCAATGTGTGGTGGATTGTGATGTTTATGTAAGTTCTTAATTCACAATCTTAACACTCGAATCGTTGATCAATTTGCTATTATAACCAAATATGAACAGAATGTAAATGAAAAAGTAAAAGCGACAAGAACACGATATTTGTTTAGGCAGTTCGTCGATCGTCCTCGCTACGACTACGTCTGCCCCCAATTCCAAATTGAAATTGGGTAATCTTTCATTAATGTTGAAAGTAGTATATACAAAGAAGATAACAAAGCGATAAACGATAAACCAATTATGTCGATCCTTTGAATCTTCTTCCCCCTTAATCTTGAGCAAGATCAAGGTTATCCAAGAGCTTCACTTTGATTCCCTTCTGCAGTGTCTTGATTCCTTGAACTCCCCGTTCGTCAATCGTTACACTCAGCCGAATCCTCAATGAACGCCTCTTGATAAAAACCCCCAAGAACCACCTGTCGTGGAGGACAAAACCCGCAGATTTTATTCACCAACAAACCCCACAAACCTTCACCCACTAGGAATCTTCAATTCCGTTCCATGGACGTTATCGAACTCATCACTAACCCGCAACGCAAGAATGATTATGTGTAATTGTGTTGGAGATGATGAAGAACGAAGATGAGAAGCGTTTGTGTATCTTTCAATCGTTGGTGTTACATTGAATAATGAACCTTTGATAATATATAAGATAACTTAGCAGTTGGAGATGAGAGAAACAGAATTTTTGGCATTCTTGATCAGTTCGGTCGACCTCTTATAGAGCTTAGGTCGACCTAGCAGTGCTTGCAGAATTTTCCTCCCAGTTAGGTCGACCTGTTTAAGGAGTAGGTCGACCAGAATCCTCTTCAAATGCATTCTGGGGACATTTTCTCAGTTTAGGTCGACCTAGTTGTTGTGTAGGTCGACCTAGCAGACTGGTATGTAAATTTCATCAATTTAGGTCGACCTAGATGATGTGTGAGTCGACCTAGCAGAGGTATATGGATTTTTCTCCATTTTAGGTCGACCTAGGTTGACAGTAGGTCGACCTAACTGCTGCTTTTCTGCATTCTTCTTGTTTTGCTTGTGTTGAGTCAACCTATAAGCATAATAGGTCGACCTGTTCTGACATGAGTGATCAATGCTTGCTTTTCTTTGAGTTTTCTGCTTTCACCTTGTTGCTTGTGTGCTTATTGAGTTTGCCATTAATCAAAAACATCTTTGTGATTGTAATCTTGTATTCACATACTCCCCCTTTTTGATGATGGCAAACCAGTAGTCGAGGCTTTGGTAGTAAGAGATAAAGACTCAACAATGCTCCCCCGTACATTCAGCATCTATTTCTCGACAAGGCAATCTCTCAACAAAGCTCCCCCGTACACTCAGCATCCATCTCCCCCTTTGTCAACATCAAAAAGAGATACAACGAAAAGAGAAAAGTAACGAGAGAAACATAGATAAAATGCTAGCATTCGTAAAAAAGTAGCCAGTTATAGCATGAGAGTCAAATGAGCAAGAGCGATATATGTATGAAGTCACTATAAGCATGTTAATTGATAGCATATTATAGTATCAATAATATTTTTTGAAGTGAACAACAATAACGTTACCGCTTTCTCAACTTTAATGGCAGCCTTTAATCAATGTGGAATGACGCTTGGCTAGATGATGAACTACCTTTACGCTAAGAAAGAATGTTAGCAAAAGAAAACATATATATATATATATAAAGTAAAGGAATAATATTAAGAGAGAACAAACGTAATTAGCCCAAATTAGAGATATCGAGTATCCCTAATTCCCTACGAATGTTGAAGTATTGCTCCGTTGCTAGAGGTTTGGTGAAGATGTCAGCTAGTTGCTTCTTGCTTTCCACATGTTCAAATGTAACGTCTCCTTTTTCTACATGATCTCGTAGAAAGTGATGTCTTATTTCAATATGCTTGGTACGTGAATGTAAGACAGGATTTTTACTCAAGTTTATGGCACTTGTGTTATCGCACATGATAGGTATGCGATCAAGCTTAATACCAAAGTCAAGAAGTTGTTGCTTGAGCCATAATATTTGTGCACAACAGCTTCCAGCAGCTACATATTCTGCCTCAGCAGTAGATAATGCAACCGATACTTGTTTCTTGCTATGCCAACTTATTAATGAATTTGAGAATAGATGACACGTTCCACTGGTGCTTTTTCTATCGGATTTGCAGCCAGCAAAATCTGAATCAGAGAATCCTACCAAATGACACTCATTTCCCTTTGGATACCATAGGCCATATGTAGTAGTTCCACGTAAGTATCGCAGAATTCTTTTGACAGCTTTCAAGTGAGATTCTTTTGGACAGGATTGATATCTTGCGCACATACACACACTAAACATGATGTCTGGTCTTGAGGCAGTAAGATACAATAGTGAACCTATCATACCTCGGTATAATTTCACGTCAACCTCTTTACCTTTTTCATCTTTGTCTAGATTAGTATTTGTTGCCATAGGTGTGTCAATTTCTTTTGCTTCACTCATTCCAAATCTTTTGAGCAGCTCCGTACAGTATTTAGTTTGATTCACAAATGTTCCATGACTGAGTTGCTTGATTTGTAGGCCAAGGAAGAAATTTAGCTCACCCATGAGACTCATCTCAAATTCACTCTGCATAAGCTTAGAAAAATCTTTGACAAGTTTTGTATTAGTCGACCCAAATATAATGTCATCTACATAAATTTGGACTAAGAGAATATCTTTATCTTTTCTTTTAATAAAGAGAGTAGTGTCAACTTTACCCCTAGAGTACCCTTGACTAAGGAGAAATTTGCTCAAACGTTCGTACCAAGCCCGAGGGGCTTGTTTAAGACCGTATAGAGCACGTTTCAGCTTATAGACATGAGTTGGATACATGTAATTCTCAAAGCCGGGTGGCTGAGCAACATAGACTTCTTCATTTATATAGCCGTTTAGAAAGGCACTTTTAACATCCATTTGGAATAGTTTGAAGTCTTTAGAACAAGCATAAGCAAGTAAGAGACGAATAGCTTCGAGACGTGCTACAGGAGCGTATGTCTCTTCATAATCAATACCTTCCTCTTGATTATAACCTTGGGCAACTAATCTAGCTTTGTTTCTAGTAATAACACCGTTTTCATCAAGTTTGTTACGAAAAACCCATCTAGTGCCTATTACTTGATGATCTCCCGGATGAGGGACTAAGTCCCAAACATCATTCCGTTTAAATTGGTTTAATTCTTCTTGCATGGCCATTAGCCAATGCTCATCAAGTAATGCATCCTTAGCGTTTTTCGGCTCAACTTGTGAAACAAAAGCAAAATGATGACAGAAGTTACTTATCTTTGAGCGTGTTGTAACGCCCCTTGAGATGTCTCCTATTATATTGTCAATTGGATGATCTTTCACATTTGTCCAGGCTTTGGGAAGTTCTTCATTGTTTGAGATGCTTTCTTTTTCATTTTCATTGTGAGACTCATCTTTCTCTCCCTCAGCATCTTTCTTTACAATACTTTCATCCTCGTCTTCCTTATCCTTGGCAATGTCTTCAGTGGATGGACCTGCACCATTAAATGAAAGACCTTTCTCGACATATTTTGCATAAGATTCATCAAAAGACACGTGTACTGACTCTTCTACTATAAGTAATCTCTTATTATATATCCGATATGCTTTGCTAGATTGTGAGTAACCAAGGAATATGCCCTCATCAGCTTTAGCATCGAATTTACCAAGATTATCCTTACCATTGTTCAAAACAAAACACTTGCAACCGAATACATGGAGATGAGATACATTTGGTTTTCTACCTTTTAGTAATTCATAGGGAGTTTTGTTCAGTATAGGACGTATTATTATCCTATTCAAAACATAACATGCTGTACTAATCGCGTCAGCCCAGAAATACTTTGGTAGATTACCCTCATTCAGCATTGTTCTTGCCAGCTCCTCTAGAACCCGGTTTTTACGTTCAACTACTCCGTTTTGTTGGGGTGTTCTAGGAGCTGAAAAGTTATGCTCAATTCCATGTTTATCACAGTATTTTTCAAAAAGAATGTTTTCAAACTCTCCACCGTGATCACTTCGAATTGCAACTATTTTGTTGTTCATTTTGTTTTGACATAATCTTGCAAACTGTGTGAAAGCTGGAAAAGTTTGATCCTTACTAGGTAAAAAGATTGTCCAACAAAATCTCGAGTAATCATCGACAATGACAAAACCATAGGTGTTTCCACCTATGCTTTTAGTCCTTGAAGGGCCAAAAAGATCCATGTGAAGTAGTTCAAGAGGGCGTGATGTTGAAACCACGTTCTTTGATTTAAAAGAGATTTTTGTTTGCTTTCCCTTTTGACACGCATCACATAGATGATCCTTTGAAAACTTTATTTTAGGTAAGCCGATTACTAAATCTTTTGAGACAACCTTATTAAGTAAGTCAAAATTTATGTGGGCGAGACGTCTATGCCAAAGCCATGAGTCTTCGCTCAGAGCAACTAGACACTTGGTACTAGACTTAGATACCTCATCCAAGTTTAGCATGTAGATGTTGTTTACTCTTAAGCCCTTAAACATAATGTCTCTTTTCTTAGTATGTTCTATTGTGCAGCTAGAATTTGTAAACATTACTTTAAAATCTTTGTCACACAATTGACTTATACTTAAAAGATTATGTTTAAGACCTTCTACTAGCAGCACATCAGTTATAGTAGTGGTAGAAGGGTTACCTACACTTCCTTTACCAAGTATGGCTCCCCGATTGTTATCTCCATAGGTGACATACCCCTTTTTCTTTTCTTGAAACTCAACGAAAAGAGATAGGTCTCCAGTCATGTGTCTTGAACATCCGCTATCAAGGAACCACAACCTTTCGGCGATGTCAAGACACTTTTCCTGCACGATTAATTTAAAGAGGGAGGTCCCCAATTTTCATTGGGTCCTTGGTAGTGAGTACACAATTTGTTGCACTTAGGCAACCATTGAAATACTCCTTTAGGAACTAAAATTCTCCTAAATTTGCATTTTTCAATGGTATGTCCCTTTTTGCAACAATAATGACAGGTAATATGATGAGAATATGGAGTTTTGCTAGTTGATACTTTTGGTACAAAAGTGTATTTACTATATAAAGGAGTATACGATCTTTTGAACTTATTTGGATCAACCGCAAAAGTCACTTTTGGTTGTAGAGCCTTGTCTAACTTGGCTTTTAGATCTCTTACTTCTTTTTGCCAAATGTGACATGTCTCACAACCAAACCATGATGTAGGATCTATTTCAACTTTGTCCTTTTGAATGTCTAGCATAGATTGTTTTAAAGCTTCCATATCCTTTTCGGTTTTCTCAACTTTTGATTCAAGATATGAAAATATTTTCTTATTTGAGGCTAAAAGTTTGAAAGCTTTAATTGCATCTCTATGTAATTCTTCAAAAGCAAGTTTTAGTTGAGAATGAGATACCTTATCTACGAGTTCAGGTTTAAGATGACTTACAGCTTTCTTTTTCTTGTGTTGATGAGCCATGAAACATAGGTTTGCTGATTCTTCTTCATCGCTTGATGAGCTTTCACTAGATGAATCACTTTCCCATGCTATGTAGGCTCTTTTAGATTTGTTATGACCTTTTCTTTGGTTCTTCTCCTTCTCTTTCTTAAGGTATGGACAATCCGGTTTGTAGTGACCGGCTTTCCCACAATTGAAGCAAAGACCTTTGATTTTTCCCTTGTTGTCGTCATCTTGTTTGAACATGTTTGATTGCTTCCTATAGTTGATCAAGCCTTTGTCGGAATGTTTTGCTCCATTTTTCTTTAGATATTTGTTGTATCTTCGCACAAACAGTCCCATTTCCTCATCATCGGAGTCTTCGTCATCACTTGTGTCACTATCCTTTGGCTCTCGTTTTGAGGTCTTGGAGCTCGAAGCTTTTAGAGCTATTGACTTCTTCTCTACCTCTTTCTCCATGTTCTTTTCTTTATTTGTCCTTTTCTCATGCATGTCAAGGCATTTAAGGTGTTGTTCATGTTCCTCTAGTTTACCAAATAGAGTTGTGATGTCTAAAGTGTTTAGATCATTTGCTTCCTTTATTGCTGTAACTTTGGGTTGCCATTCCCTGTTCAAGCATCTTAAGATTTTGTTAGTAGCAACTGCATTGGAAACAGGTCTATCAAGTGAGTTTAACCGATTTTTCAGATGAACGAATCTCTTCTGCATGTTTTCGATGGATTCACCATCTTCCATGTGGAAGAGTTCGAACTCTTGAGTTAACGTATTGATCCTAGCTAGTTTGACATCATCCGTTCCCTCGTGGGCAACTTGCAATGTGTCCCACATAGCTTTAGCTGATCTACAATGGGAAACGCGATAGTATTCATCAACTCCTAGAGCTGAGATTAGAATGTTTCTCGCTTTCCAATCGTATGCATATCTCTTTTCATCTTCAGCATCCCAAGTATTTTCTGGTTTTGGAACAACTGCACCAGCTGCATTTGTCATGGTGATCTGAAAGGGACCATTGACAATAGCTGTCCAGATGTTCCTATCAATTGCATTGATGTGGACACACATACAATCCTTCCAATAGCCATAGTTTTCACCGTTGAAAACTGGAGCTCTATTATGAGCCCTTTTAGGTCCGGAAGCCATCTTTCCAATAAGTGTTTCACGTAGCACGGAATAAACCAGAGCTCTTGATGCCACTTGTTAGACGCTGGCCTTAGGATCTAGAGGGGGGGTGAATAGATCGTACACAGTTTTACGGATTTAAACGACTTTTCAGCGGAAGTGATTCTGAATCGACTCGCGTCTATTCCGAACCACTATCGAAACGATTATATATGTGTTTAAAAACCAGTCAAAGACTTGAGGTAAATGATAAGAGTATATGTTGCAGAATCAAAGCGTTTCTCTTATTGAAAATCAGATTAACTTTTTGTATGATGGACAATGTTTGCAATGCAGTAAGAGTGATAGAAACAAATATACAAACACTTGGTGATAATGATCAAATTGAAGGTAATTCAATGTGTGGTGGATTGTGATGTTTATGTAAGTTCTTAATTCACAATCTTAACACTCGAATCGTTGATCAATTTGCTATTATAACCAAATATGAACAGAATGTAAATGAAAAAGTAAAAGCGACAAGAACACGATATTTGTTTAGGCAGTTCGTCGATCGTCCTTGCTACGACTACGTCTGCCCCCAATTCCAAATTGAAATTGGGTAATCTTTCATTAATGTTGAAAGTAGTATATACAAAGAAGATAACAAAGCGATAAACGATAAACCAATTATGTCGATCCTTTGAATCTTCTTCCCCCTTAATCTTGAGCAAGATCAAGGTTATCCAAGAGCTTCACTTTGATTCCCTTCTGCAGTGTCTTGATTCCTTGAACTCCCCGTTCCTCAATCGTTACACTCAGCCGGATCCTCAATGAACGCCTCTTGATAAAAACCCCCAAGAACCACCCGTCGTGGAGGACAAAACCCGCAGATTTTATTCACCAACAAACCCCACAAACCTTCACCCACTAGGAATCTTCAATTCCGTTCCATGGACGTTATCGAACTCATCACTAACCCGCAACGCAAGAATGATTATGTGTAATTGTGTTGGAGATGATGAAGAACGAAGATGAGAAGCGTTTGTGTATCTTTCAGTCGTTGGTGTTACATTGAATAATGAACCTTTGATAATATATAAGATAACTTAGCAGTTGGAGATGAGAGAAACAGAATTTTTGGCATTCTTGATCAGTTAGGTCGACCTCTTGTAGAGCTTAGGTCGACCTAGCAGTGCTTGCAGAATTTTGCTCCCAGTTAGGTCGACCTGTTTAAGGAGTAGGTCGACCAGAATCCTCTTCAAATGCATTCTGGGGACATTTTCTCAGATTAGGTCGACCTAGTTGTTGTGTAGGTCGACCTAGCAGACTGGTATGTAAATTTCATCAATTTAGGTCGACCTAGATGATGTGTGAGTCGACCTAGCAGAGGTATATGGATTTTTCTCCATTTTAGGTCGACCTAGGTTGACAGTAGGTCGACCTAACTGCTGCTTTTCTGCATTCTTCTTGTTTTGCTTGTGTTGAGTCAACCTATAAGCATAATAGGTCGACCTGTTCTGACATGAGTGATCAATGCTTGCTTTTCTTTGAGTTTTCTGCTTTCACCTTGTTGCTTGTGTGCTTATTGAGTTTGCCATTAATCAAAAACATCTTTGTGATTGTAATCTTGTATTCACAGAGGTGTGTTTTTTTAGATTCCATGGATTGCCCTTTTTGTACTATTTTTCTGGAATCGTTGGATCACCTATTTTATCAATGCCAAATAACAAAGGAGGTATGGAATAGAATTATCTTGTGGTTGGGCAAGGATGTTAATTTATCCCAAGAGGATTTCAAGAGCTTCGGGATGATCCAAGAAAAGGTGAAAAACAACAAAACCAAAGTGATCCTAAACTCTATATGGATAGCTTTAATTTGGTGCATTTGGAATATGAGAAACACAATCATATTCGATAGCGGCATTTTTAAAATTTACAATTTAGTCCTTCAAATTTTTAAAAATTGCAAATTGGTCCCTACTTTTCAATTTTTTAATATGGTCCAAAAAATTTAAATTTTATAAAAAATGACCCCAAAAATTTAACAATGAATTATCTTAATACTCCATCCAAACAAAATAATTTTAAAATGAATGGATTTCAATTGAATCATTTGAATTGCTTTGAATTTTAAATTCCTTTAAAATTTCCAATTACCTCATCCAAACACACTCTTAGGGTTTGTAACTTTCTAAAACTTTAACTACTATAAGGAATTTTATTCACCGAGGTAAAAAAGCATGCCATTGAAATAGTACCACTTTTTCCCTCAATTTAAGAGGATCATATTGATCATGGACTTCAATAAGTTAAAGGTCCTACTCCTCTCAGAATACTCCAAATAAGCGAAGTATATCATCCTTATAATTTCCAACGATTATACACAAAGAACGGCGACCAAATTTCTAGTTCATTATCTCTCTCTCCCTCTCCCATATATATATATAGTCGTTCTTTGTGAATAATCGTTGGAGATTATAAGGATGATATTCTTCTCTTATTTGGAGTATTCTGAAAGGAGTGGGACCTTTAGCTTATTGAAGTCCATGATCAATATGATCCCACACACCCACACACACACACACACACACACACACACACACACACACACACACATATATATATATATATATATATATATATATATATATATATATATATATATATATATATATATATATATATATATATATATATATATGAGGAGGGTTATATTTACTCCAAGAGTAAGTGTTCAACACTTACTCCAAATCTTAACCATTGATTATTATTAATCAAACGGCTTTAATTAAAGTTTTATATAAAAAATATTTCCAAAATAATTAAATTAAATGATCAATTAAAACCGTTAGATTAATAAAAATTAATGGTTAAGATTTGGAGTAAGTGTTCAACACTTATTCTTGGAGTATATATATATATATATATATATATATATATATATATATATATATATATATATATAGGGCATATCATATGAGAATGCCATATTTATATGAGAATGTGAGAATGAATCTGAACCGTTGGATTTTAAAATAAATGGTGGAGATTATGAGTGAATCTTTTTTTTCTCTCTCCTGCATCTTGAAATAAATGAAGTAGGAGGGAGAAAAAAAAGATTCACTCATAATCTTCACCATTTATTTTAAAATCCAACGGTTCAGATTCATTCTCACATTCTCATATAAATATGGCATTCTCATATGATATGCCCTATATATATATATATATATATATATATATATATATATATATATATATATATATATATATATATATATATATATATATATATATATGAGGAGGGTTATATTGACTCAAAGAGTAAGTTATAATAACTTACTCCACATCTTGACCATTAATTCTTTTCAATCTGATGGTTAAAATTAATAAGGAATAGTTTTCTCTTTCCACATTTAATGACTTATCATTTTTAACCATTAGATTGAAAAGAATTAATGGTCAAGATGTGGAGTAAGTTATTATAACTTACTCTTGGCGTCAATATAACTCTCCTATATATATATATATATATATATATATATATATATATATATATATATATATATATATATATATATATATATATATATATATATATATATATATATATAATTCACCATCATTGTTGTTTAACTACTGTACTCATATCTCGTTCTAGAACCGAATAGTAATGGCGTATACGGGAATCTACTTTTGATTCATACTATTTCCACGAGTTCGCATTCACTCCTTAACTTATATTATTTTCTGCATGCTTTAAAAGACATTCTAATTGATAGATAATTAAGTTCTCTAATTTTTTGAATATTTATATCTTCATTAACATATTTATCTCTATCAATATCATCGAGTGTTTCTTGTATAATATTTATTTCATTAAGGCCATTTTTATTTTATTAAATGTAAAATCTGCAATTTATTGCTATTCTATTAGTAAATAATATTCTTATTTATTTCATTCTTTGTATTATATTATTCTTTATACATCACATCAATTTCTTTAGATAATATCATTTAAAATTTTCGTAACTATTTTAACATTTTATAGTAGTGTTTATGTAGTAAAAACGATGTCATGAACAGAGTATAATAGGGAGCACAATAGAAAGGCAAGAAGAAAAACAAGGAATTGATTATATTCTTTACTTTCTCTTTAAATCAAGATTACAAGTTTTACTAGAATAGCAAATAACCCTCTCACCCTAAATTATAATTTTCCGTATGCAATGATGAGAAACTAGTGTGCTGTTTATAAAAAACCTAACATACTAAACTAATGGGTTTTTTCACAAATACCCATTACAAGTCAACTTAGGGTACAAGCTAACTTAAACAATTGGTCATAACAAACAGACCCAATTCGAAATACTAACGACCCTAGCATTTTGACACCCACATACTAGAACACACTTCGACTATAGCATGTAGGTCTTCGAACACATTCTTTGTCGAAACAGGAAGCTACTCTTCGAACCACTAGAGTTCGATCCAATTCTCACAATTTCTTTACTGGAAATCATATTTGAGTGAGACTCATGTAGAAAATTGTTATGAAGACCCTTAAAATCTATCAAATGTTTTTCGTCTCGTTGATTAGTGTGCCCTTTGACAACTTTAAATCCAGGTGATTCCACAAGAGTGAACAAATTAGTCATGGCTGACAAAAATTCCTGAATGATAATATTTTTTTTAAGGGTCCTTATAGTTTTGAAAAAAGTAGACTGATAATGAGAGAGAGAGAGAATCAGAGAAAGAAAGAGAGAAAGAGAGAGTACCCAATATTCCTTTCAAAATAGTAAAGACACTTTTTTTCCTCCCCATGAATTGTTAACCGATTTTAAAAAGAATTAATAAAAAACAATATCTTTTGAATGAAAATAAGTATAAAATACATTACAATTTAATAGTATCTTCCATAGCATGGTATAAATTAATTCCATCAAAAGAATTAACAGCTCTATCAAATATCAGACCCCATCGGGATTTAGGATTTGGCCTTTTTTCAGGTAAAGGTTCTTCATAATCTTTTGATTTCAAATACATGATCTCTTCATCTGGGAAATCATCTTGCAAGGTTTGATCATCATCAATGGGTTGATAAGCCAAATGATCTGCCAGAACACTTCTTTTATGGCTTTTTGGGCGCGATATTGGATGTCGTACTCTGATAATAACATCTGCCAGCGGGCAATTCTTTCGGTCAAATCAGGTTTCTCAAATAATTGGATCCATTTCGAATATGAGGGAATGATGGAGGTTTTGGAGAGGGTTTGTGATGAAAATGATGAAATAGTGAAGGAGGGAAAATTGTATATGAACAGATTTTTTCGGAGATGTATCTCCGAAAAATACCTGATAGTTAAATCCAACATTAATTTTTAATTTTCTGTGCTTTCGGAAATGCATCTCCGAAAACACCACAAAACGGGTGTTTTCGAAGATGCATCTCCGAATTCTGGGAAAATATGGAAAAAAATACTTCGGAGATGCATCTCTGAAGCAGGGGTATTTTTGGGTTTTCAGCAGGGGTTCTCCCCATAGGGGGTCTACAAAGAAATTTCCTTAAATATACCCTTAACTTTACTCCATTGGAAAGTGTATGCCCATGGATGCCTTCATTGTCAATGTAATCCTTAACCAATTTAATAATGCCGTACAAATAAAAAAAGAAGAAGAAAACCATAACCAAAACAAAAGTCGATTTTATATGAAACTCAATGAAATTGAATAAATGCAACAACCTAAATATGGAGATTTCAAAAAAGATCAAGATTAGATAGAGTTCAAAAACCAAATACAATAATAATACCGAAGGCAATAATTACTACAACCTGTTTCTATAAGATTGCTTAACTTGAATATTAAATTGCTTTTAGAAGACAACTGGGGAACAAAACCTAGAAGCCATTGTCGAACGTATCATGATTAGAAATGGAATGAATACTGGCTATCAGAGGACTACTGATGTCTCGCCATTGCCAGATTTTGTGTTACAAACGGAGTTACTAATAGGTTGGAAACTCCCAAAATTTACTAAGTTCACAGGGAACATCAAAGAGTCTATTGTCGAACATGTTGCCATATACTAGATTGAGTTAGACGACTTACTAATAGTAAATGAAGATTTGAGGATGAAGTATTTTCCTCATTCCCTCACGAAGAATGCATTTACTTGGTTTACAACACTTCTCCGAAGTTCACTCCAAACGTGGAATCAGTTGGAGAAGTTGTTACATGAGCAATTTTACATGGGACAGTCCAAATAAGCCTAACAGAATTGTTCAATGTCAAACGAAAGGGCACCGAATCGATAGACCAATATCTCAGCAGGTTTAGACTTTTGAAAGCAAGATGCGTTACATAAGTCCCTGAACACGAATTGATCGAAATGGCTGCTAATGGACTTGAGTATTCTATTAGAAAGAAATAGTTAGATACTTAGTCTGTGAAAGATATGGCTCAGTTGGCCATCAGGGTTCGACAGATCGAGCGTGTAAAAGCTGAGAAATCCAAGTCGAGAAAATTCCACAAAAAGGGAAAGGTGGCCTACATAGCAACCGACGATTATTCTTTTGATGAAACAAGACACCAAGAAACAAGACACGTTCTTCACGTGGTAAATATTATTAGATGTAGTGATATGTAAATTGTATGTTGCTTTGTACCATTTTGGTTTTGATGTAAAATACAATTTTTTATTTTGATGTAATACAATTTTTTAGCCATTTTAGTTGTCACTATAGGTGTGGTTCACAGTTGATTTGTGTTGTTGTTTCTGATCTATTTACGATTGAAAAAAATGCTGGTAAAAAATTTAGAATTTTGTAAAATAAAAAAGAAAAGTTAAAACAAACAAATAATTTCCCCACGGTTGCTTCTTTCAGTCATGCTTATATATAAGCACACTGTGTAGATAAAAAAAAATACCCAAAATGGCGTTGCTGGTCATCGAACCTAAGACCTTAAGTTATTTCATTATGGGTTTTTATTACAACTGTTGTGATATGAGGCACACTCTCCAGTTTATTACCACATCCAATAACTCGTGGTTGTAAGTAGTTCACTTACAACCACACGCTACTTTACCTCGGGATATCAACCATTGTTATATATTATTCCTCAGTAAGGATCGCACATATCCTTCACTGACGAAGGCCAAAATAGTCAACATTTACTCTTAAAATTCTATCACTAATTAGGAGTACTTGATTTAGATAAGCATCTAATTATTAAGTATTGATTTGTGTGCTAAAAATAAGAGGTATGCTATAGTTACACTAAAAAGCATAACACCGTATGCTTACACCGTAGCCTTTAAATTTACTTTTAAGTGTGGCACTGAATCCAACCTGAATAAAGATAATAATTAAAGGAAAAGTGTATATGAAGCCGTATAAAAATACGGTGTGGTGTCAAATTCAATTGTAAGCACATCTTTTCTCTAAAAATAATGATAAAATACAATTTACAAGAAGGAAAGAAATGAAACAGAATAGCATTGTAAACTCATAACTAAGTATTACTGCCAAAAGATCATTAAACGATGCTAGAAATGCAACAATCACAGAATAATAAGTCTAGTAATATTATCTGTTACAAGCATTCATTTAAGCTACTGAATTTCAAATCCTATTTCCCCTCCTTAACAATCACATAGTAGTAAGTCTAGTAATATTATCGTTTACAAGCATTCAGTTAAGCTACTGAATTTCAACTCTTATTTCTCCTCCTTAACTTCAGTTAACAAGTGAGCTAGACCATTTGTTAGAGCAGATGTTGAAGTCAAAGCAGCCATCAATATGGTAAGACACTGAAACAAACAGCAACATAAAAACACATGCTAAGAAATCACCAAGTACTCCATTATTTAACGCAAAAAAAAAAAAGAAAAAACCAGAGAATGTTCAAGTATTATTCTTTATTACCTCCTTAGCTCCAATGGTGATATCCTTTTCCTTCAAGTCATCAAGAGAAGTTTTTGAACTGTTAATTATATATATAGATGAAATTGGAGACGATTGTGAAATAATCAAGTCATCAGTAGCCACATACATTTTCAAAGTCTTGACATAACCTTTTCGCCTGCTGCTCATTGTTTTGGAATTATTTAGTTGAAACATTTTTTTACGAGTCCTATTTTCATCACTTATGAAAAATTTATTTTGAATAACACTTTCTTCATAACTTTTACCATGATAATAACAATAACACTTCATATTTGGCTGAATTGGTAATATCTTGTTCCTTGATCTGAATTGCCAAGCAACATGAGGATCAACAAGTCTTTTCTTGGCTTTTGTTGACTTAAAATACTTGTTTTCATCCAAATAAACAATACTCTTGTACAATTTATCAATACTACCCAAAGAACAATTACTTCTTAGCTTACTTACAACTCCTCCCAAAGGAAATGTGAGAAAACTTAATAGCAAATCTGCAAAATCTTCATCACCTTGAGCATACAATATCTTGCTATCTGATTTTCTTATAACCAGCTTCACACCAATTTGGATATTAGTATTATTTTCAACAGCACAATCCAAAAACCTTGGTGAGCTTTCAATGGAGGGTTTCTTTCTCAAAAACAAATCTGTCAATGGTGACTTGGAAATCAAAGCACACCTTAAAAGATCCAGCACCTATACAAAATGCAAATCAATAGAGCATGAAAAATTTGAAAGTATTGTACATAGAGCAAACATCCAAAAAAAAAGTTATTTCAAGAACACAAATCTAAATATAAAAAACCTTTTCCTTAGTAACACTTAGAGTAATTTCCGTAACTGAACTTGTGCTTTTTACTCCATAATCCTTGAGCAAACCAAAACATGTAACATGTTTGGAGTTTGGAATGATGGTCAAATCATCCGTGATAACAAACTTAGCACGGCTTCTAACAAATCCATCACAGAAATGTTTCAAGAAAACTGAACGAGTCAAAGGATTCCCACAAGCACAGTTTTTATCGGTGGAAGTGTACAAATTTGTGTTGTTGCAGCTACCACCAAAGTTAGTACATAGGAAGTACATTGCTGGTGGAGTGTCATCAATGTTAAGTTCAAGAGAGTTGCAATAATCTTCCGACGAGTTCTTAGGTTGCATTAACATTTCTTTGTCTGTCTTTGTTAAGACATACATTTTGTTGAGATCTGCTACACTTTGATAGAGTGAGTTCAAACAACCCGTAGTATCAGCATGCATGCTTGATGGCTTTTGCAGAAGCCTTGCAATGGTTCCTAATGGTAATGTTAAGAAGCTACAGAGGATGTCCACGAACGGTTTCCCTGTCTCAGCAAACAAGACTTTGTTTGTCTCCGTGTTCACAAGAAGTTTCAAACATGTTCGCTCCTCAGTTTTACTATCAGCCATGGAAGGATTTAGTTAGCAAACCAGAAGTTCGTAATTTATTTTTTAAGAAAGAGATTAAGAGTCTTAAATTCCAAACGCTGCCAAAAGTGAATGAAACGTTTCGAGCACTCATGTATATAAGGGTGCTCACTGGGATTGAAAGTTCCCTTTAATATCAATTCATGTGACTTTAGTAGAACTAGTTTATTGGGAAATAGGAATATGATAGTAGTAGCTTAAACGATTATGTATTGACGGCCTTAATTAATCAGCTCTTTTCTATTCATATTGATAAACCAATTCATCTATTAATCTATTAATCTGATAATAGGGGAAAACTTCTCTATCCATCACAAAAAGTTGGTAGTGTACCTTCAACCAATCACAAAGTTCCATTTAATTTTTACATATTTAATTAATTATAAAATAGCACAATTTTTTGTTATTTCCAAGAAATTTTACATATTCTAAAAATTTATTAGTCCATTTTTCAAAATCTAAAATGTATCACAGCGCTAGTGTGTTCATTTATATAAATATATGTAACATATTCTCATTTATACAAATATTACTTTCATAAAATTATTGGTAACTTATTCTAATTTATAAAAACAATTTTAACTTACTCATTTTATAAAATTAATTATATCATTAAATTTTTACCTTTTATCATTAAATTTTTACAATTACTATTTATCATTAAATTTTCATGACTACCATTTTATTGAAAAGATTCCGATAAGTTTTAATTATTTCAATTGATTTTGTTTTGTTTTATTAACCTTTCTATAAAATTCTAAATAATTTCAAAATATATTTTATCTCAAATAAGGATCTTAATCATTATAAAAATATTTCATAAAATATATGATTTTTAATATTGTTTTCGTAACAAAATGTTGTTTAAACTATAATGATACTTACTTTCAATTTTAAACAAATCATAATTTTACTAAAAAAATAAAATAAAAGAATATTATTTTTATTAATATTTCTTAAAAAAATATAATATTTTAATAATTATTAATAAGAAACTCATTTTTAAAATAAAATTGGTTTAAAAATGATACAAAATTTTACCGATATCAATTGTTCACTTTATATATTTAATTTTAGGTTAATCATTACCCATTTTGGGAGTTTATTTTAAAATAAATTTATTTCATCAATTTGGAATAAATCATAAATCTTGTAGTAATTTATATGATTTTTAATATACTTATAATCATAAATCATAATTTATATGATTTTTTTTAGTGTATAGCTAGTGACAATTAATGAATGTAACGTGTGTAGGGTAGATTCGATTGAGTACATTATTAAAAAAAAAATTTCAGGTATTCTATGGTAGTTTTTATAATGCTATTTAAAATTATATCAATATCATATTTTTTTTTATCAATTAAATTTAATTGAATTTAAAAGAATCAATTAAAATTTTGAAAATAATCTAATTGAATTAGTTAATTACTCTTTGATAAAGTTACCATACATATAATGGTTTTTTTTCAAAACTATTCTATGATGAAATATTAAAAATAAAGTTTTTTCTCTTATTTTTAATCAATTTTCGATTTTTCATTTAGACCTTTTTTAAAAAGTTATTAATTTTTCATTTTTTTCACCTTTTATTAAAAACATAGAAAAAAATTAAAAAAAAAGATTTAGTTGAATTTTTTTAAGTTGCACTTTTAAGATAGATTTTATTTTAGAAAAAAAATCAATACAATTTGATTCTTAAATATGTTAAGAATTGAAATCAAAATTAATTTATTGTACCTAACTTTTTTATGTTGAACGGAAGTATAATCCCAAAAAGTCATTCTCACTTCTTTTCAATCAAGTTTTATTTACCTGGCACACAACATTTAAGGATGCATTTTGTTTTTGCAGGACTTGTTTTATACTCTTGCTATTACCAACGTATAGTGATGTCAATGGGGCGGGGCGGGAACGGAGGATACATCCCCGCTTCGGTCCCCACTACGGGGAATTTTCTCCCCCATCCCCGCGGGTCCCCACGGATCCCCAAGGTTCATGGGGAGATCCATAAACATGATTTTTTATTTATTATTTTAAATTAAATTAATAGTAAAAGCTTTAAAAACTAACCACAAAAAATTTAAAAATTATTTCTTTATGATAAATATAATGCTTTAACAATATTTAATCTATAATATTGAGTGTCATGACCACAAAAAATTCAAACTAAAAAAATATTGAAATAATAATTTAGATCTCACTCTTTTACTAACAATACATATATATTTTAAATTTGTGTATAAGATTAATTATATGAAATGAAAAATAAACTTACATAATAATTAATTTAAAATTATACATAAATTAAGGACATTATGCTATTTTAGGCGGGGCGGGGACTCCACGGGGCAGAGATATTTACGCCAACTCCGTCCCCGAAGTGCCTTCGGAGAGACTTTGTTCCCCATCCCCGTCCCCGTGGAGAGAAAATTCCCCGTCTTTGAAGCCCCAAACGGGGAATCCTCACGGGATCCCCTCTAACGGGCAAGTTGACATCCCTACCAACGTAGAATGTATGACACTGGATAGATAATACTTCATCCCTGATAGAAATAGTATCTTTATGCTTGAATCTCCACATAGAAATTTCCCCAACTAATTCTCAATAGCTAATTCCTTTTCATCAAATTTTTATTTATTATAACAGAAATGGCAATTGCAATTTTTATTTACTATAACAGAAATGGCAATTGCAGCTTAATATTATCTTACTTGTTGGCTTCTTTTGATGTTCACTGGTTTTGGTTTTACAAATTCAAACCATGGTGATAGCAATAGAAAGTTTCCACTAAGTTAGATATTGCAAATTCTTAGTTTGATTTCATCAGAGTGTTGCTATCACCGGGTTCACCAATTGGCTCAGTGAGTTTCCTAATAATTGATGCAACTTCAACATTGCCTCTTTGTTCATTTGGTAAAATCTCATATGCATTGCCTCTTTGATCATTGCAACTTCATATGCATTTCCTAATCTGACAAAGCTCAAAAACATCTTTAAGTCACATTAATCAAATAGAAAGCATTTTGAGAAAAAATTTATGTTAGAACTGAAAACCTATTTCTAAAGCCTAATTATTTCAAAACTGAAAAATCTAAGTACATTTTAGAATTATAGAAGTTACTTGCAAGACATACCACATAAACAAAATATCAACTTCAGTTAAATAAGTATTCTTCATCAAGGGTTCCAATATGGATCATTTAGTACACTAATATCAATTTAACAATGCAAAATAATCTAATGTTAAAGATGACTAAAAACACATTACCATGAAGCTTTTCCAAACTCGAGTTCGTCCAAACAGTTTTTCCACGTCGCGTCTTCTTCACCGTTTATTGTCGTCGTAGCCAGCTGTTGACAATCATCAATCAGATAAAATGCATGATATATGGATAAAATTTAATAAAATATTTATATAAATCATTGAAACTTTAAAGATATGTCTACACAATGAGTTATATAATGTTAAATGTATACTAACAATGAAAATTGACCTTACATAAGAGATTTGTAGTCCATATAATAGGGAATTTGTTAGATATGTCCACAAACTGGTTTTTCCATTGATCTGATTTTTCCATCAACTGCAGGGCAATTTATTTCAACCTGAAACAATAATATTGAAGGATGTAAGCAAAAACAATAGATGAACTAACGTTTCCATCAGCTATAATTACCAAGCTTAAAACCAATTAAGATTTCAACCCAAATATAAATTTCTATAGTTACTGCTAGTGATATTGGTTGTTGCACTATAATAATCTTCTGGTCCTCATTGCCGATATCCATTCCAAGCATATCCCATGAAATCAAAGAAAAATCAGATTTAAAGTTTAGCATCTTAATCTAAAAATGCAAAGAAAAAAATCACAAACATCAAAATTCAGATTGTCAATTTATCAAAATAAAAGGTGGTTGCTGATAGCGAGTTCTAAAATGGCATCGCCGATGAACTCAAAATATTCATAAGAAACATCTTTCGTCTTTCATATCTTCTCTATGTATTAAAAGTGATTATTTGAAAAGTGATTCAAAAATTAGCAGAAACAAAGGCGAAAGAAGAAGAAGATAGATTCAGAATCTGAAATCCTCACCGCCGGTGCCGTTTCATATGGACTTACAATTAGGGTTCGGACTTGAAGCTTGAAGATGAGAAGTTATGATTTTCTTTGGCATTATTATGGTTTTTATGGAAGATACCGAGCAAGAAAATGAAAGTCTGCAATAATGATATTGGAATGGGAAGTTGTGTGGCTATTACTAATATTCTGATAATGCTTTGAAACTAATAACTTAAATTGGACTCACACCATTTAGTAATTATGTACATTGAACATAAATCAATAAACATGTACGTGAATTCAAAATGTTTAGTTAGTGATTTAGTGATTAAAAAAATGATAAGTTGTAATAATTTCTTATGTGATGACACATAGGACGTAATTAATGCCAAATGAATGTGGTGAGGGTAGTTTAGCAAAAAGACTAAGGTGCTCTTGGAATTAGTTAAAATTGATTTTGGATTAGTGGGATTAAATCTGATTTTTCCAGGTAATTTAATTTTTATAGATGTATATTAGAAGTTCTTTTATTTGTCATATTATTGACCTTATTTGAACATTGTCATGAAAAAAAGTTGTTACATAGTATGTATTTTTACTACCAACACTTATTGAACTTTTGAAAAGCATTTCAAAAAGATTTATTTTGTTACAGACTAGTTTTTAGCAATTTCTAACAACAGTAACAACATTATGTTAATCGGTTACCAGTGAAGCAGTATCACTTTTTTAGATTTATTTTGAATCCAATGTTTTCCCAACCTTGGTCATGAAGCACGACAATGCTTCATGTCATTGTATTTGTTGGAATTACACCAAATCTATGGAGAATTTCGAATCAATCTTGAATAACAAGAATCAATCACACCGATCGAATTTCCTCTTATTCTTCACTCTTCCCTCGAGTAAATCAACCAACCTTAGTTGTAAGATGATTCTGCTACACAATTGTTATTAGAAGAATAAAGAAAAGATGAAATTGAGGAAGAAAAGGAATTAGGGTTTAATGAAAAATAGGAAAAGAAGAACAGATTTTCTATAGAGCTTCTCTCTGCTTCTCAACTAAAAAATTTATTCTTTTGCAGCTGCAAGTTCTTAGTGTTTACAATAATAGGGGCTACTCCCTATTTATAGATTTGAGTTTGCTTGCTCCCTAAGAAAAGTCCAAATACAAATCCCAAAATACATAATTATGCTAACGCTACAAAATTAGGCCTAAGTCAAAATCCATGTCGAGGCTAACTTCTTGGACACTTCGACAACTACAAAACTCTAATAGACACTAGACTAGTTAGACACTATCTTATTTTTGTCGAGCAGCCTGCTTCGACACAAGGAATTACAATCTTAACACACCAAATTGATAGTTGACATGTTGTCGATCTTCATTGTAATTGCTCCATGATCCTTTGTTGTAAACTTTTCAACCATATTCAACATCCAAGTTGCTTGAAATGTACAAAGAGAAGTAGCTCTATACTATGCTTCACGTGGAGATAGTGTCACTACTAGTTATTTCCTTGAACTTCAAGCAGATAGTTCACCACCTAGCATAAACACATAACCTGTAGTGGATTTTCGATCCTCGGTGAAATTTTGACACTTGCAATACATGTCAATACTGATCTCCTAACATCAGAACATGTTGTCAAGACAAATGTTACAACACCTGTTGACAGACAGAACCAATATATCAAAAATGTAACATATGGAAAAATAAATTGCATAACGATAAATCACATAGAAAATTGTTAACCGAGTTCGGTGCAACGTCACCTACTTTAGAGGCTATCAAGTCAGAAAAGAAATTCACTATGATAGTATTAGTTCAAAGCCTAAACAATCCCAAATTAAAACTTCTTTCCTAATCACCACCTTGTGCAACTTCTACCTAGAACCATATACATATGTGTAGCGGTGAAAAATTGAGACTGAGGCTATTGGTTTGACACAACTCGTATTTTAGTGAAAGGCGCCACCGTGCTTTGTTGCTTCTGAAGGAAATGGGGAAAGAACAAAGTAAAACTCAAAGAAGCTTTTAAATTAAAACTAATAAAATAAACAGAAATCTTAAGTTCTATGGTTGGTTATGCAAGGGCAAGATTTTAGTACCCCTCACATCTGTAGTACTCTACAGGAACCTCTTTGAAAATATATATTATTGTTATTGTTGTTGTTTTTATTTTGTGAAATAGAGTGGGATGGTGAGAAAAGAGATTTTAAAAGTGTGTTCGATAAGACATCGCATCTTGTGCCTACATACCCCTTAAGTGCAATAGGAAAGTCAAAGAATTTGTAGTTCACCATAAAAGGAAAAAGTGAAAGAGTCAAAGTGGCTAAAATATTTTTGGGTGTTTAGATTTAACAATTCTCAATGTTTTTAAAAGGTTTCAAGCTTTAACAATACAAGGCAAGGATGATTTTAAAAGAGTGGTGATTGAGCTTTAACAATACAAAACCAAGGTTGATTTAAAATAGGTTAAGCTTTAACAATACAAAACCAAAATTTAAAAATAGGGAGAAAGTGCCAAGCTTTAAAAATACAAAGTACAAAGTAAAAGAGGAGGAAAAGAGAATGAGTACCTTGAAAAGTTTAGTCAATACTATCCCACTCTTTTGGAGTTTTAGCAACAATGGGGAATTATTCATCTCAAGCAAGCATATAAGGATAAGCATCTCAAGTGGTATGTGAGACATGGCGTGTGTATCATAGATACAATCAAAGTGAGGTAAGATGAACAAAGATACCAATGTATAAACTCAAGTGTAAAAAGAGGTTATAAATAAAGGGATGACATACCTAAAAGTCAATGATATCACGCATGTATGAGTGTGATGTGATGATGGATAAATATCTCATGTATGTTGTAACATCCCGAATCTACTCAACGTTTATAATAAAATCAGAGTGCTAAAAATTCCAATCAACATGAGATATTACTTTTCAACTTTAAAACAACTGCATAAAAACTTATTATAACAAATACATAACATATATAAACAGGGATAAATTGATAACAAGCAATGAATCTTCAAAGAAAATCAACTTTAATAAAACCATGCATCGAAATTCACAACTTTTAAACTCCACTGATAGCATCTTTGTCTAACTTGAAACAACTAAAATTAAACTCCTCCAATAACAACTTAAAATGCAACTTAAAAACAACAAAGAACAAAACAAGCGTTCATTCCCCCTGAGTGTTACGTATCAGAGCAAGTGACACCAACTCGAACTAATAACGATAACAGCTACTCTCCTTGGTTACCTGCACATAACCAACAAAGGGTAACATTCAAACAGAAGGGGTGAGATATCGAATAATATAAACAGGTGCATGATAATTAATATATTAGATAAGAATCATACAATTGCGCTACTTTATAACAACGACAAAATAACAAACAACAAGCAATATAACACAACAAAAACTTCAAGATGCAACTCAAATGCGACTCAACTGTGCATATGCATGCGGTACCATTAGAATAAAACTCCTAACTTATAATCTGTCAATTTATCGAGGCATCAACAAGGCATAAGCCTTCAAATTTATATTTTGTCAATCCAGGGTAACGTGACGAGCATAGCTCCAACTTAATAAGGATGCAATGTATGCGACTCTCATGCATGACATACAATAACAACATCAACAACAAAACAACTCAGAACAATGCATCAACTTTCAACGTTGGCTATCAAGTCTCCAACTAAAATTTGTCCATAAGTGGGACAAAAACCAACTTATTCAACTGTACCTCCAATTCCACGCATTCAACATGGATTCAAAAAAATAACTATGCCACAAAAAATAACTATGGTTATCATATTACTTAACCAGTTATTATCATGATACTAACCTAATTACATACACATAGTACTACTACCACATTCCATAAAAACTAACCCAAAAGAACTGTACACACACATGTGGGAAAGAGGGGAAATGGAGTGGGATGCCCACCCGGCATAAGGGGCATCCGCCCTATACATAAAAAACACACGTGAAAAAACACACGTGAATACCACCAATTGCCAGAAAAAGTAAAGAAACAATATCCACCACCTAACACATAAAAACACACATGGAGAGAGAGAGAGAGAGAGAGAGAGAGAGAGAGAGAGAGAGAGAGAGAGAGAGAGAGAGAGAGAGAGAGAGAGGAAATGAAGGTGGGGCGCCCACCCTTTCCCTAAGGGCCCCCGCCCCATACAATTCTTTTTTCTTTAATACTTGGGTATGTGGCCCCCGCCCTCAACTTTATCTTCTTCTTCTCTACTGTATTTCTCAGTTTTTCAGTTTAATTAATTTCTAAAATTAAGTTCCGATTTGAAAACCCAGCCATAATATTATGCTAATATTTGAATCCCCAAAACAACATAATATCAACAGCAGCAGTGTACATAATTTTCATTTAACACGATTTCACAAATAACAATTATGAACTTATCCGAATCAAATACCACAAATCCAACATAGTAGAAAATCATACAATCCCAATCCTACATACTAACTATCATGATCCCGGTTATAAGATTCGAACCCCACCCTCACATGATTGGATTGAAGGTAGCTTAAATTTCCGGTCTAATTTCTGGAATTGGTTTTGACAGCAACCCTCTTTTCCCAACTTGCTTTTCCAAACCCTTACTGTGCCAAATTTGCTACGGGAATAGTTATTTGGTTTTTGTTTGTTTTACTACTACTTCTAACTTCCCACTACTGAAGACCTAATAGCTAATGGGCCACTATATGTCTTAATGGGTCTACTAAATAATACCCCCAATTCTGCTATTTCTCTCACATGGCTTAACTCAATTGATTTAATTAATATTCTACTAAACTAAGATTATTTTCTAATAATAATCTCTCCCCGACTAAATCGACGGTTTACCCAACTATCAACTTATCAACTTAATCAACCTATTCAACAAATAGTCGGAAATATTTAATAATATTTAATTAAAATATTTAATTAAATACAAGTGTTACATATGTGGGGTTAGTAAAATGATGTATATATGTACAAAGATATATCCAAGGCAAATGGTACATGTATGTTGTAGCAACCTGCCCTAAAAATTAATATTTAGAGTCGCCACCTATTCTACCAAGGCGAATAGGAAACCTTACGCAGTTAAGAGATCAGGGTAAGATTATTATAATCAGGTCGAGGGAAGGTGTTAGGCACCCTCAACCCTTTCCTAAGGTTTGCACTATAAGGTTAAGTTTAAACTAACATAAAGAAAGATGACAGACAGTTAATAGGGTTGAAGGCTAATTATTGACATGATTAGAGTTTGGAGGAGGGGGACTCGCCTTGTTGCCAAGTGCCTACGTACCTCCTTATGGAGGATCAGAGTCTACGTAGTTCGGATACAAGGTTGTACGCCTTAGAATTTGATTTGGTATGGTTTGAAGACTTTTTGAATGGCCTATCGTAGTTTTTGAAATGCGAAGTTCGAAGGTATTTTGAATTACCTTATCGTAGATTTGAAAATCGCAGAGATGGAAATCTGTAGTATCGTGTGTAGCGCTAAAAATTACTCGAGGTATCTACACACTCGAAAAAGAACAGAGTCGCCACCGATCTTTATTTATTCCAAAGTGGAAAGGGAAAGTATCGAATAAAACCCCTAAATAAAACAAATGAATAAGACGGACATCGTAACCAAATTAGGGTTCGGGAGTCGGTTAAGCAAGGGGAAGGTATTAGCACCCCTTACCTCCATCGTACTCGATGGGACCCATTTAGTTAGTTTTATGAATAAGTGTTTGCGTAATGTTTGCGTTCTTTAGTTCTTATGCTTATTAATCGAGAAAAAAAAATGAAAGAAATGTTTTTTAGGGTTTTTATTATTATGAAGAAAAAAGAAAAGATTTTTTATTATTGTGCTCGCCAAGACGCTTGTATCTTGTGCCTACGTATTCCCTAGTGCAATGGGAAAGTCAGAGCAATCGTAGTTCGGAATAAAAACTACGAGTTTGTTGGTTAATTTTAGGATAGATGTTTTAATATTTGATTCGAAGGATCAAAGGTATTCAAGAGGTGTGCACCCCTTGTCACTTAATCACTTTGATTTAATTAAGAAATTTTTAATATTTGATTCAAAGGATCAAAGGTATTCAAGAGGTGTACACCCCTTGTCACTTAATCACTTTGATTTAATTAAGAAAGATTTTTTAATTATTTGATTCAAAGGATCAAAGGTATTCAAGAGGTGTGCACCCCTTGTCACTTAATCGCTTTGATTTAATTAAGAAAGATTTTTTAAAGTTGGTTCAAAGGATCAAAGGTATTCAAGAGGTGTGCACCCCTTGTCACTTAATCACTTTGATTTAATCGATAAAGATTTGTTTGATTCAAAGGATCAAAGGTATTCAAGAGGTGTGCACCCCTTGTCACTTAATCACTTTGATTTAATTAAGAAAAGGTTTGATTCAAAGGATCAAAGGTATTCAAGAGGTGTGCACCCCTTGTCACTTAATCACTTTGATTCGATTAAGAAAGGTTTTAAAAAAAAGTTCCATTAATGCGTCTTGATTCAAAAGAATCGAGGTATTCAAGAGGTGTTCACCCCTTGTCACTCGATCTTTCGGCATGGTTAAAAAGATTTTTTGTGAAGAAGAAACTCGACGTTGGATCGAGAAATTTATTGAATGAAAATGATTGAAGAAAAAACGAGTTGATTTTATTATGGTAGAGTTTAATTAATCAATTAAAAAATATTTAGTTACTTAATTAAATTAATCAAAGATCAACTAACATTATTAATTAAATAGCAATATAGTCGAAATTTATTTAAAATGATCAATCGAAAAAACAATCAATTAATTAGTTAAAAGAAAAAAAATATGTATCTTTTTTAGTAGAAAACAACTTGCTGGGCCTGATTAAAAAAAAAAAACAAATTGCTTAGCCCAACTATGGTAACGCATTGGGGGTGCAATGCCAAAATTGAGAGCAAGACCCAAAGACAAAGAAAATGAAACTTGCCACAAGCATGGACTGGGCCGGATAGCTGGGTCAGGTCGGTTGGATCCAAGCCAGATCCGGAAATCTCTTCTAATGCTACCGGATAAAAAAACCCTAGGGTATTCTCTTCATCCCTCTCACTCGTTTCTCCCAGTTTCTCTCTGACTCAGAACAAAACAAATGAAAACAAAAGCTTGAACTCGACTCTCTCTCACTCTCGATCGCTCTATGGTTATAACAACAATCGAATCAAAAACATCTCTAATGCTCGATCTCGGCTTACGCTATGGATCTCTCTCGCGATTCTCGGTTTCACACTCAAGAGTAACACTTACGCAGAGAACAAAAGCATATTATTAAGAACAAGCACACATCAAACATTCAAAATGTAAACAGAGATTCAAATCATTTTGCAACTACATCTAGATACACAGTTCACAAAGTTAGAAAAAGTACCAACTCTGATTGTTCTCAGAGGTGAAGGTCCACGGTGAGCTCGATTCCTCTCTTGAGCTTCTGTGTGTTTAATTGTTGCTGTTGTTCGATGATGAATGATATGAAGATAATGAAGGTTCGATGATGGACTTGATGACGAACGTGAACGGAGTTTGTTGTTTGATGCTGAGTTCGTGATGTTGAATCGAAAACGAAATGGGTGAGACCTTTCTGAGTTTTGTTTATCGTTCTTTAATCTCTCTTCTTCTTCTACATTCTGAAGGGTTATGAGTTTAGGAAAATGATGATGATTTTGTTTTGGGTTTCAATGAATTCATGTCTGGCTGTGTTTGACAAATGATTTTGGTGATTGATGAACTATGGTTTTCAGTTTTGTTCTTGCGGCTGTGTATTATGATTGAGAAATGATGAACAAAATCTTTTGGTTAGCTTTTGCGGCTAGGGTTTTTTATGTGGCTCTGCCGTCGGGTTTCTTGCAGCCTCCCCTTCTTTTATTCTCTCTGCTCTGTTATATAGTGCATAGGTTTGGAGCAATTCTAGGGTTGGATAGAATTCAAATTTGGTCTGGAATTATATGTGGGAAGTTTGCAGTGAACTTTTATGTAACAGTTTTGGTTTTTTCCAATTCCTTGCAAGCTTTCACTTTTCTGTTATTTGTCATCTTTTGAAGTTCATGCTCTTGCCCTTGTGTGAAAAATGCTGATTTACTGCAGTAACTTCTGTTTTGTCTTCTACTGTGAACCGAAATTTTTGTGATTTGTAGTAGAAAATGAACTTTGGCCTATGATTGATCTTTGAATGATGTATGAGGCTTTGTTATTGCTTATGAGCATGATTGAAAAGCAAATCCCCTTTGAAACGATTCTGATTCCTTACACAACCCTAATGATGAACTTGTAAACTCTTCTTGAAAATGTCTTATATGTTCACATACTTTGAATCACGCATTCTAAACATCTCTTTCTCTTGTTTCATGTGCAGCGGCATTGGGCATTGATGGTAGAGCAAGAAGAAATTTGAATGAAGTTTGAGCGAAGTTTGAAGATTGGAGACATTTAAAAGAAGAGGATTGAAGACAAAAAGAGAATTTAACTTTGTGTAACTTTTTATGTAAAGAACTTTGTAAACTTTGAAACTTGTAATGAATTTTTGCAAATGAATCTCTATCTTGAATATTGCACACAAATAAAACTTGAATTGTGATGTACAAATTTTAATTGAATGTAATACAAATATGGCCTTGAAATAAGATTTGAATGAAATCTTGTGTAAGAACAAAGATTAATCACCGAGAAGTATAACCTGTAAATAATAATGACAATCTTGCCTTCTCAAAGAAGTCTAAATTTTCAATTCAATTTCTTTTTAAACCAAACTTGCATAGTGAGCAAATAATTAATAACAATGCCTTGATCATAATACACACCCCCAAACATTATCTTTGTACCATGACCCAAACTTGTAACTCAATTAATCAAAATACATCATGATTAAGAATTCCAAATTCTTGCATATGACGCTCAATGAAGAAGAAAGGAACCGAGAAACTAAGAGGCACAGTAAAACCCATCAATGATTCTTTAAACCAAAGACTTCTTCTATGGACAGTTCTCATCGTATGAATCACCGTCTTTGAAAGAACGACTATGGCACGAATTGAAATTAGAATTTAAGAACAATTTAAGTCAAGAGACCTGACCTATAATAATTCAATAACTTCTATTATCTTTTAAGTATAATTAACTTTCGATCTTTGAAGATAACTTGTAGACAAACATCATTTATGATAGTGTGCAAAAAGAAACGTCACAAAGTGTTCAACGTTGAAGGAGATCTTTGAAATCTGACTCGAGAATCGGTGAAACGTTCAAAACAAAAGGTGAACCCTTGCTATGCAAATGATGCGGATGGAACGCGAGATTTTAGGTCAAAAATTGGGGTATGACAGATGCCCCTATTTAAGTGTCTTCAATCTAGAGATATGAAGATTGAAATCTTCGTCTCGACGTGATTGAAGAGACTTAAATACAAAAATACACAATTTTTGGCCCTAAGAACTGCAAATATGCCCATTATATGATAGGTATGAATGCATATGAGGGAAATTAATGGTACAAGGTGTCACAAAAGACAAACTACCACTAGAGAAACAAAGTAAAAGACAAATGAACTCCATAAGAGAATATCGGCAAAGCGACCTAACTATGAAAGGGATTACAACAAAGGGATATCCAAGTCCATTAGGAAACGGAATCCAACTCCACTGGAGAAGAGATTATAAATCTACAAGGGAAAATACCTCACTGGTATAGAAATAAAGAACGCACCGACTTTTACTGAAGGTGGACTGCCAACTTTTACTGAAGGTAGAGAAACAAAAGAATCACCGACGTTTACTGAAGGTGAACTACCAACTTTTACTGAAGGTAGAGAAACAAAAGAATCACCGACGTTTACTGAAGGTGAACTACCGACTTTTACTGAAGGTAAAAAAAACAAAAGAATCACCGACGTTTACTGAAGGTGAACTACCAACTTTTACTGATGGTAGAGAAACAAAAGATACATCGACGTTTACTGAAGGTGAACTACCGACTTTTACTGAAGGTAGAGAAACAAAAGATACACCGACGTTTACTGAAGGTGAACTACCAACGTTTACTGAAGGTAGAGAAATGAAAGAATCACCGACGTTTACTGAAGGTGAACTACCAACGTTTACTGAAGGTAGAGAAACAAAAGATACACCGACGTTTACTGAAGGTGAACTACCAACGTTTACTGAAGGTAGAGAAATGAAAGAATCACCGACGTTTACTGAAGGTGAACTACCAACGTTTACTGAAGGTAGAGAAACAAAAGATACACCGACGTTTACTGAAGGTGAACTACCGACTTTTACTGAAGGTAGAGAAACAAAAGGGATACACCAACGTTTACTGAAGGTGAACTACCGACTTTTACTGAAGGTAGGGAAATGAAAGATACACCAACGTTTACTGAAGGTGAACTACCGACTTTTACTGAAGGTAGAGAAATGAAAGATACACCAACATTTACTGAAGGTGAACTACCAACTTTTACTGAAGGTAGAGAAATGAAAGATACACCAACGTTTACTGAAGGTGAACTACCAACTTTTACTGAAGGTAGAGAAATGAAAGATACACCAACGTTTACTGAAGGTGAACTACCGACTTTTACTGAAGGTAGAGAAATGAAAGAATCACCGACGTTTACTGAAGGTACATGAATCTTGTCATCTGGATACCAACTTTTACTGAAGGCACAGGAATCTTCATCTGGACATCGACTTTTTACTTGACGATGCAGGAATCTTGTCATCTGGATACCAACTTTCACTGAAGGTACATGAATCTTCATCTGGACATCGACTTTTTACTTGAAGATGCAGGAATCATGTCATCTGGATACCAACTTTTACTGAAGGTACAGGAATCTTCATCTGGACATCGACTTTTTACTTGAGGATGCGGGAATCTTGTCATCTGGATACCAACTTTTACTGAAGGCACAGGAATCTTCATCTGGACATCGACTTTTTACTTGACGATGCAGGAATCTTGTCATCTGGATACCAACTTTTACTGAAGGTACAGGAATCTTCATCTGGACATCGACTTTCTACTTGAAGATGCAGGAATCTGGTCATCTGAATACCAACTGAAGGTACAAGAATCTTCATCTAGATACCAACTTTTACTGAAGGTACAGGAATCTTCATCTGGACATCGACTTTTTACTTGAGGATGCGGGAATCTTGTCATCTGGATACCAACTTTTACTGAAGGCACAGGAATCTTCATCTAGATACCAACTTTTACTGAAGGCACATGAATCTTCATCTGGACATCGACTTTTTACTTGAAGATGCAGGAATCTGGTCATCTGAATACCAACTTTTACTGAAGGTACAGGAATCTTCATCTGGACATCGACTTTTTACTTGAAGATGCAGGGATCTGGTCATCTGAATACCAACTTTTACTGAAGGCACAGGAATCATCATCTGGACATCGACTTTTTACTTGACGATGCAGGAATCTTGTCATCTGGATACCAACTTTTACTGAAGGTACAGGAATCTTCATCTGGACATCGACTTTTTACTTGAAGATGCAGGGATCTGGTCATCTGAATACCAACTTTTACTGAAGGTACAGGAATCTTCATCTGGACATCGACTTTTTACTTGAAGATGCAGGGATCTCTCCATCAAAGGTGTAAAATAAATACACTCTTGATCCAAATTTCATGAGAGGTCTAAATGATCAGAGACAAAAATCAATCCAAGAATGAGTTGGAGAAAAACGGTCAACAAGGACTCTTCCTCACAAGGAATAAGCTCATGTAAGGATTTATCCTATCCAAAATGGAAAGGAAAGCTAAAGCAAATACTCCCACGAGGGATAAACTCAGTGGGGAATTTAGAAAGGATACACACTTTTCTGCTTAGGGCTGACACTCTATTGGAGAGAGAGAATACACTACTTGGTGATAAACACAACCAAAATAAATTTAGGATTATTAGGAGATGCAAATGTGCATGAATGATATAAGTATGAATGTATGAATGCCATGCATATGCTGACAAAACAGATAAATTGGGGATCTTCAACGCATCATAGTGTAACGGGATACTCGACTAATCTCGAATAGATGGAGACTTCTACTGGAGATGAAATAAACTTATGCTGGAGATGAGAGAAATCCGATGGGAATTACATCCATTGGGGAAATAAACCTTAGAGGGATACCACACTTGTCGGAGAAACTTGCTAGCAGCAGAACCACGCCTACTGGGGTAACCCAAAGCGAAATCTATTGGGAAAATCAATGATCAACTGGAAAAAACCCCAAAACTCTCAAGGTTTCAAACACTCTCAATATTGCAACAAATAAACCGGCCGGAGGAGAATCACCATCAATCAAACAAAATCATGATTTACAAATCATTGAAGAATCTTATGCACTGTTGTAAATGAGGATATGAGATTTTATGCCCCTATGCCTGGCACTCGGAAGGAGATTGCCCCTAAATGATGAACCCTTTAAGTAACTGGCTACACTATTTCAGTAATGTAACATGCCCCAGTGTGAGCCTTTGAGAGACCTTGTCTCGAGGTAACTGCCCCAGATCAACTGGATTTTGAAATAAATTGCCCCAAGTTGACTGTTCTTGGGAAGAATATTCCCCTAATTGAATCACTTGCCAATAACTAATTTCACTCAAGTGCGATTCCTTTAGTGCTAAGTGCTGACTTGCAACTAAAACAATTAATTCAAAATGGTAATTTTAATGCAACGTATATGCAAAATTTTGAAAACAAATCATTTATTGGAATGGTTAAAGGTATAACAAAAGGTGAGTCCTTATGAGGAAATTTTTATTTTGAAATTCAATTTGTGAATTTGAGTAGGATTTGTGAAAGATAATGTGATAGCATGATGTTAACACAAATGATTAGCAAACAAATTAGGAGTCAAGTTAACGCAACCTTGCAATAGTATGCTTTCAAAATAAATCTTGCTTCAATTAGGTCTTTTTAGGGTTGTAACGTGGCCAGGTTCACGGTTTAAGAAATAAAGGATATAGGCTCAAAATTTGATTTAAACCCACCCATTCTTCGTGATGTACTTCAGTCCTAAGTTCAGTTAACTGACACATGTATTCAACTTCCAAGAGGAGTTACGAATGATGCTTGAGAACCAATAGATTCTAAGATGGGAGTCACCTATTCTTCTTTGGAAGTCACACAAGCTTATTCTTGCTTTTCTTTTGACAATGATCTTTTATGACATTTCAATCCAGCGGGATGCCCTAATTTTTGCCTAAGTCTCCTTTTTAGGTTTTGACTTAGCAGGCCTTTCTATTTTTTCTTCTTTTTTAGTTCTATTTTTTGGAACAACTTGTGTGACGTTTGTTCATTTGATTTGAGAATTTATAGATTGTGACTGCCACATTGATGGTTCAAAGGAGAACAACCATCGTAAGCTTTGGATTTTCACTACTTCTTCGACATTGTGTACGAAGAGAGGACGCAGTTGAACCTCTTTTTGGGATGGTTACTTCAAAAATGCATGATTCTCTTGGAAATGAATTAATCATTGTAACTGAATAACTACCCTGCCCCAGGTTCAAGATTAAGGTTTTTAATTTCTTGTAGAAATAAACTCCAACTCCTAGGCTCAAAGGGGTTAACGAGGGATTATCTTCCTTATAACTCCAGTGTTTGGGGATTTGAAACAATGCCTGTACATCGTCAGCAAAGTTTTATTTAAAAGCATACTATTTCAATTCGGGTATTTTGTTTTCATCATTCTCCCTCCAATACTTTCTTAAACAAAAGTACGATAAAGAAAAGGAAATGGGAGAAACAAAGACATATTTTGGTTTTGTTTTTGTAAAGAAAGTAAAAAAACAGAGTGAAACGAATGGATTGATTCAAAACTTGCATTCATTTCATTAATACTACCATTAAGTTTAACAATGTTTTTAAAAGCAAATAAACACTTAGCAATCAAGGAAAAAACTACAAATGCAAATGATAAAAGTGGCTCAATGATCTTCTTTGATTGGCTTTGAGGAGACGATTCAGGAAGTCATCACACTGATCATGGCATAGGATTGGTGACCATATTAGGACTGATATCCTTGAAAGAGAGTATCTCATTGTCAATCAGATCTTGAACTATTTCCTTCAGGACATTGCAATCTTCAATGGAGTGACCTGATATCCCACTATGAAAATCACACTTGACGTTTGGATCGTATTCCTTGGGAAATGGAAACTTTGCAGGTCGGGTTGGTCTGGGAGCCACCAATGAGTTCTGAATCAACACAGGATACAACTCTGTATAAGTCATAGGAATAGTATCAAAGCGGCGAGGCCTCTTTTGTTGTTTCCTCAATGTTTTATTCAGCTTCTTTCCTTGCCACTGATAACCTTGCCTTTGTCGAGGGATAGGCAAAGATTGTTGATCAGGAATTTTTGAAAAGGAGGGTTGAGGAAGATCCATAGGAGACGGGCCATAGGCTTCCACTTGAGCAACCACTGAATGATACAACCTTTGGGCTATAGGAGCATGCACTTCTGGTGCAATGATCGGTGGAGAGATTTCTCCACCTTTCAGTAAGATTTCCAGAATTCCCATGATATGCTTCATCTGCTCCCTCAACTGGCTAACTTCCACTCTCAACAACTTTTGGTCTTGTTGAAGTTCTTCCATAGTCTTGAGGAATCAGTTTCTAGTCAATGTTTCGAGGAATCAACTTGACGATTGAGGGTGACTGAATGAAAGAGACAGTTGGAATGAGGTATAAGGACAACATGGATGTATGCATGATGCAAATGATATGCAACGGCATGCAATATTGGATGTAAAGCGTGATAACAAAACAACCTATAGGAAGGCTCCTTGAGTTAGGATAGTTCTAAGTTCTTTACCCAAAAAATCCCCTCACAAGGTTAGCTCTAAAGTTTTTGGATATAACGGTTCCTAGAGGCACCCAAGCATGATCAGAATTTCATCATGCGACAGGTGAACCGTCTTATAACGAACTTCATGAATATGCAACCTCTAGGCGAGGTTATTGTATCAATCAGACAAGGAGTGCACCTTGGGGATCGATACATAACTTCTTTAGATGGAACGGGTTCTAAAAGGTCCTTGGAGTTAGCGACAAAATCAGATTTCGGCCATGCGATGGGCGAACCATCTTATGACAAATCTCATGACCAAGTCTCCTCCAAGTGGGGTTTTCGTATTAGCCATTCAAGGTGTTCACCTTGGGGACTAGCACTACACAACCACCTCCTAACTTATGTTTTTCTCTTGTTTTTCAAAAGCTCGGGTAGAGAGCTTCACTCAGGTATCATTCCCATATCCACAAATGAGTATATACAGAAATAAATAAAAGCGGTAAAACAGGAGTAAAGAAACATAAATAATACGAGAATAAATATAAAGAACATAAGCATAAAAACACAAGTATAAACAAACAAAAGAAAACACTTAAAACATAAAATAAACTAAACTAGGGTTGACTCTCTTAGGATAGTCCCCAGCAGAGTCGCCAATTCTGTAGCGCTAAAAATTACTCGAGGTATCTACACACTCGAAAAAGAACAGAGTCGCCACCGATCTTTATTTATTCCAAAGTGGAAAGGGAAAGTATCGAATAAAACCCCTAAATAAAACAAATGAATAAGACGGACATCGTAACCAAATTAGGGTTCGGGAGTCGGTTAAGCAAGGGGAAGGTATTAGCACCCCTTACCTCCATCGTACTCGATGGGACCCATTTAGTTAGTTTTATGAATAAGTGTTTGCGTAATGTTTGCGTTCTTTAGTTCTTATGCTTATTAATCGAGAAAAAAAAATGAAAGAAATGTTTTTTAGGGTTTTTATTATTATGAAGAAAAAAGAAAAGATTTTTTATTATTGTGCTCGCCAAGACGCTTGTATCTTGTGCCTACGTATTCCCTAGTGCAATGGGAAAGTCAGAGCAATCGTAGTTCGGAATAAAAACTACGAGTTTGTTGGTTAATTTTAGGATAGATGTTTTAATATTTGATTCGAAGGATCAAAGGTATTCAAGAGGTGTGCACCCCTTGTCACTTAATCACTTTGATTTAATTAAGAAATTTTTAATATTTGATTCAAAGGATCAAAGGTATTCAAGAGGTGTACACCCCTTGTCACTTAATCACTTTGATTTAATTAAGAAAGATTTTTTAATTATTTGATTCAAAGGATCAAAGGTATTCAAGAGGTGTGCACCCCTTGTCACTTAATCGCTTTGATTTAATTAAGAAAGATTTTTTAAAGTTGGTTCAAAGGATCAAAGGTATTCAAGAGGTGTGCACCCCTTGTCACTTAATCACTTTGATTTAATCGATAAAGATTTGTTTGATTCAAAGGATCAAAGGTATTCAAGAGGTGTGCACCCCTTGTCACTTAATCACTTTGATTTAATTAAGAAAAGGTTTGATTCAAAGGATCAAAGGTATTCAAGAGGTGTGCACCCCTTGTCACTTAATCACTTTGATTCGATTAAGAAAGGTTTTAAAAAAAAGTTCCATTAATGCGTCTTGATTCAAAAGAATCGAGGTATTCAAGAGGTGTTCACCCCTTGTCACTCGATCTTTCGGCATGGTTAAAAAGATTTTTTGTGAAGAAGAAACTCGACGTTGGATCGAGAAATTTATTGAATGAAAATGATTGAAGAAAAAACGAGTTGATTTTATTATGGTAGAGTTTAATTAATCAATTAAAAAATATTTAGTTACTTAATTAAATTAATCAAAGATCAACTAACATTATTAATTAAATAGCAATATAGTCGAAATTTATTTAAAATGATCAATCGAAAAAACAATCAATTAATTAGTTAAAAGAAAAAAAATATGTATCTTTTTTAGTAGAAAACAACTTGCTGGGCCTGATTAAAAAAAAAAAACAAATTGCTTAGCCCAACTATGGTAACGCATTGGGGGTGCAATGCCAAAATTGAGAGCAAGACCCAAAGACAAAGAAAATGAAACTTGCCACAAGCATGGACTGGGCCGGATAGCTGGGTCAGGTCGGTTGGATCCAAGCCAGATCCGGAAATCTCTTCTAATGCTACCGGATAAAAAAACCCTAGGGTATTCTCTTCATCCCTCTCACTCGTTTCTCCCAGTTTCTCTCTGACTCAGAACAGAACAAATGAAAACAAAAGCTTGAACTCGACTCTCTCTCACTCTCGATCGCTCTATGGTTATAACAACAATCGAATCAAAAACATCTCTAATGCTCGATCTCGGCTTACGCTATGGATCTCTCTCGCGATTCTCGGTTTCACACTCAAGAGTAACACTTACGCAGAGAACAAAAGCATATTATTAAGAACAAGCACACATCAAACATTCAAAATGTAAACAGAGATTCAAATCATTTTGCAACTACATCTAGATACACAGTTCACAAAGTTAGAAAAAGTACCAACTCTGATTGTTCTCAGAGGTGAAGGTCCACGGTGAGCTCGATTCCTCTCTTGAGCTTCTGTGTGTTTAATTGTTGCTGTTGTTCGATGATGAATGATATGAAGATAATGAAGGTTCGATGATGGACTTGATGACGAACGTGAACGGAGTTTGTTGTTTGATGCTGAGTTCGTGATGTTGAATCGAAAACGAAATGGGTGAGACCTTTCTGAGTTTTGTTTATCGTTCTTTAATCTCTCTTCTTCTTCTACATTCTGAAGGGTTATGAGTTTAGGAAAATGATGATGATTTTGTTTTGGGTTTCAATGAATTCATGTCTGGCTGTGTTTGACAAATGATTTTGGTGATTGATGAACTATGGTTTTCAGTTTTGTTCTTGCGGCTGTGTATTATGATTGAGAAATGATGAACAAAATCTTTTGGTTAGCTTTTGCGGCTAGGGTTTTTTATGTGGCTCTGCCGTCGGGTTTCTTGCAGCCTCCCCTTCTTTTATTCTCTCTGCTCTGTTATATAGTGCATAGGTTTGGAGCAATTCTAGGGTTGGATAGAATTCAAATTTGGTCTGGAATTATATGTGGGAAGTTTGCAGTGAACTTTTATGTAACAGTTTTGGTTTTTTCCAATTCCTTGCAAGCTTTCACTTTTCTGTTATTTGTCATCTTTTGAAGTTCATGCTCTTGCCCTTGTGTGAAAAATGCTGATTTACTGCAGTAACTTCTGTTTTGTCTTCTACTGTGAACCGAAATTTTTGTGATTTGTAGTAGAAAATGAACTTTGGCCTATGATTGATCTTTGAATGATGTATGAGGCTTTGTTATTGCTTATGAGCATGATTGAAAAGCAAATCCCCTTTGAAACGATTCTGATTCCTTACACAACCCTAATGATGAACTTGTAAACTCTTCTTGAAAATGTCTTATATGTTCACATACTTTGAATCACGCATTCTAAACATCTCTTTCTCTTGTTTCATGTGCAGCGGCATTGGGCATTGATGGTAGAGCAAGAAGAAATTTGAATGAAGTTTGAGCGAAGTTTGAAGATTGGAGACATTTAAAAGAAGAGGATTGAAGACAAAAAGAGAATTTAACTTTGTGTAACTTTTTATGTAAAGAACTTTGTAAACTTTGAAACTTGTAATGAATTTTTGCAAATGAATCTCTATCTTGAATATTGCACACAAATAAAACTTGAATTGTGATGTACAAATTTTAATTGAATGTAATACAAATATGGCCTTGAAATAAGATTTGAATGAAATCTTGTGTAAGAACAAAGATTAATCACCGAGAAGTATAACCTGTAAATAATAATGACAATCTTGCCTTCTCAAAGAAGTCTAAATTTTCAATTCAATTTCTTTTTAAACCAAACTTGCATAGTGAGCAAATAATTAATAACAATGCCTTGATCATAATACACACCCCCAAACATTATCTTTGTACCATGACCCAAACTTGTAACTCAATTAATCAAAATACATCATGATTAAGAATTCCAAATTCTTGCATATGACGCTCAATGAAGAAGAAAGGAACCGAGAAACTAAGAGGCACAGTAAAACCCATCAATGATTCTTTAAACCAAAGACTTCTTCTATGGACAGTTCTCATCGTATGAATCACCGTCTTTGAAAGAACGACTATGGCACGAATTGAAATTAGAATTTAAGAACAATTTAAGTCAAGAGACCTGACCTATAATAATTCAATAACTTCTATTATCTTTTAAGTATAATTAACTTTCGATCTTTGAAGATAACTTGTAGACAAACATCATTTATGATAGTGTGCAAAAAGAAACGTCACAAAGTGTTCAACGTTGAAGGAGATCTTTGAAATCTGACTCGAGAATCGGTGAAACGTTCAAAACAAAAGGTGAACCCTTGCTATGCAAATGATGCGGATGGAACGCGAGATTTTAGGTCAAAAATTGGGGTATGACATCGTGGTTTAGTGTGTTTTCAATGTTTGGGCGTACAACCCTGATTTTAATTTGTTACCATTAGTTGCGATAATCAATAGGTTTGACTACCATAGCTAACGGATTGAAGGGAGGATTGCTAACCACTATAATCGATAGATTGAATTATCACGAATAGCAAATGAATGTATTTTAAATAATTTAATTTTTATCGTTATTCCTCATAATCAATAGCTTTGATTAAAAATAATAACGAATTTTAAAAGGGGAAATGCTAATTATCGTAACCAATAGATTTGGTTAAAACCATTTAGCAAAATAAATGTATATTATTATTGGATTTGATTAATTAAATTAATCGATTATTAATCATTGCGACTAATAGATTTAGTCGGAACGAATAACAAATTAAATCCTAAAACTTTGGCCAAGTGGCCAGTGGGATTGGACAAACCCTAAAGTATTGGCAACAATCTTCTAGGGTTTTCGTGATTTTTATAACAATTAAAATTGACTAAAATTATTTAAATCGAGATGGTCGAATAATTGGAAAATAATCCTAATGTTAATTATATTATTAATCTAATCTTAATTTTTACATCTAATCCTAATGAAAATAAACTAATTAAATTAAACTAACTAATTTATATTTAATTAAGTAAATAATATATAGAAAACCTAGTTTTGCTTCTGTGTGGCATAGGCTAAGATGTCCATGGTGTACTGCTGCATCCAGACACGTAGGATCAAGGCTGTTGGAGATCCTGTGGCTAGGAAAGCGAGGGCGTATGGTAATCCTGAAGGCTGTAGCGCACTGAATCTGCAAAGGAAAATCAAGAAAATATATATGCAGGCTGCAGGGATTGAACCCACGCCCCTGCACGCTACGACCTTAAGCGAATCCATTCACCACTACACCACTTTTCCAATGTTGTTAGTATCGTAAGCGATAAATAATATATACCAAAACAATTAATTTTATCAGATTCACATAAAACTCGCGCCCAGTAATCTTCTTCTTCTCCAATGGTTCTGTGATTTTTGCTACGACCTAGCTACGATCACGCTACCAATATTTCCGTAGCCAATCCTTGCAATGGAGCGTTTCACATAATACAACACATAAACATAAAATAACTACATGATTCAATTGGAAATCCCATGCTGAACACAATAGGGCTCGTGATTTATCCCAATTCGTCGCGAAACGCGAAGCCCCAACCTGAAACCTTTCAAAACCTAACAATGGCAGATATTGATTTATACGTTTAAACAACAATTAAACCACATATAAAGATTCGACTTGTCATCAGGAACATGAATATACAATCAAAGTTTATTTATCATGCACAAATTAAACGAAACGATTCAAGCTTATAATCACCAAACCGTGAGCGTGTTATCGATGATTCAGAGTGCCTCAGTCACTGATAACGATTGGTATTGCTTCAGAGAGGACTGGGGAAGCTGATTTTATCCTTGGAATGGCTCGAATTGGCCTTAAAACTCTTCTGCCATGGCCTCCTAAATTCACGATTTTGAAGCTCTGCACAGTGTGATTTTCGGCCAACCAAAAAACCCCCTGACCATTAGGACTCCTCCTCCATATATAGTAGATGCATTTTAGGTTATCCTTTGAGTCCAATATCCATTCAATCCAAGATTGAGATTTTGATTGAAAATTAGTATTGAAACTTTCTAAAGTTGACTTAATTTGTACCAATCACTTGCTCACGAATTTTGCTTGATAATGGTGATTAAATGTTGATTGGAATGATTAATTATAAAATCCATATCCAAATATTTGATTTTCCATTGATTCATACAATTTTTAATCATTATTTAAATGAATTTAAAATCAAATAAAATTCAATAATTCGTGGCAATTGGTCTTGATAACTTAGAAAACTTGTGGACCAAGATTGAGGCTCAAAAAGTTAGGCCTATTTACAAGAAATTCCAATTTGAACCCTTTTTACTTCATATTTTTCCTTCAAAATTGCCCAACTTTGACAAGGCATATCTCCCTCAATTTTTTAGATATGGAAGAGTTCTAGGACTTTTTGGAAACCTCAAGATGTCCTCCACAAGCCACTTTGGAACATATTTTTCATTTGTATATTTTATCTTGATGATATGGCCTTTGACAAAAAACTGCTTTTGATTGATGTTTGAAAAGGACCTGTAATCTTTTGTATCATATCTCCCAAATGAAGCATTTCTGGCCTTGGCTTGTGAGAGATAAAGTTGTAGATAATCCAATTTCCTTCCAAGCATTTCTGATGTTTCATGTGAAAGTTATGGCCAGTCAAAGTTGAGTTGACTTTCTCCTATAAAAAACCCTAATTTGAACCATTTGAATTTGTTCATTTCTGAGTTTTTATTGATGAATCATGATCAACCTTTGATCAAATGATGGATATAATCTTCCTTACTAGATGTTGACAAAAAGTCAGGAGTTTTGACTGTACTTTGACTATAGTTGACTTTTAAGTCAACATAGTCGATTATTGATCATCTGAGTCATTGAGTGAGCAGTCCTTGGAATAGAAGCTTGACTTTTGACATGGAGATGCCTTGAGATATATGAGGCACCTTGAGGTCCATTTGAGGCCTTAGAAAATCCAATTCCTTTGATAAAGTGCAAAACCCTAGTTTTGGAGAGGAGAGAGTGACTTGAGAAAACCTTAGGACCCTGAGTTATTGGAGATGAAATGAGGAACCTTCAATTGAATATAAGAGGGCAAATTTTGGGGTATGACAGCTGCCCCTGTTCAATCTTATTAAATGTTAAGAGTCAGATAGGCACATCTGCCTATCGTGATCTAAAGGTGGAAGATGATTGAGCACTGAAAATGCCCTGAAATTTGCATCTGTTGGGAAGAAGTTTTGTGGGAGATGGGCTTTAAAGATGCCATCCAAGGTAAATACCCCTTTTTCTTGGGTGTGAAGCAGATGTTTTTTTTTTGAAAGGAACCATTGTGTTTTGGTTATAGCCCGGCCTAAAAAGGCAACCTGAATGTTATGCAATGTTATGATGTATGTAATGTATGATGCAGTGAGCTTCTCAAAATAAATGAGAGCGATGTATGCATATGCATTATGTATGAATGAGTTATGTTAATTGAATGATGCATGATTGTTAGTTATGTTAGTTGAAGTTAGTAACTTTGGAAAAGAAAAATAGAACCTTGTTTGTAATTTTGAAGAAGATCACTGCCGAGGGACTAACGTGATAAACCCAATTGATGAACTGTTCGAGAAACCTTGTGATTAGGGAAAATAAATCCCTATTTACAAAGAGACATAACTTTATATCACTTCCAGGGGACTAACGTGATATTAATCAGCGATGATTTGAAGGAGATCACAGCCAAGGGACTAACATGATGAATGCTGTGTAGAAGGAGTTTACCTTGCTATGGTGCTAGCAAGGGTTTGCAGTTCGTAGGTAACCCACTTACTATAGCACTAGTAAGTCGTCGCGGTCGGTATACCCACTCCCTATTGCAGTTGGGAAACAAGTTTGTGGTGCGGCCCACTTCCTTGTCATCATCATAGTAGTTGGGAAACAAGTTTGCGGTGTGGCCCACTTCCTTGTCATCATAGCTGGACAAGTTTGTGGTGTGGCCCACTTCCTTGTCATCATCGTAGTTGGGAAACAAGTTTGTGGTGTGGCCCACTTCCTTGTCATCATAGCTGGGAAACAAGTTTGTGGTGTGGCCCATTTCCTTGTCATCATCGTAGTTGGGAAACAAGTTCGTGGTGTGGCCCACTTCCTTGTCATCATAGCTGGGAAACAAGTTTGTAGTGCGGCCCACTTCCTTGTCATCATAGTAGTTGGGAAACAAGTTTGGGGTGTGGCCCACTTCCTTGTCATCATCGTAGTTGGGAAACAAGTTTGTCACTTGTTTGGAGACTCATGACTCGAGGGTCGGAGAAAATAACATGTCAAATGTTTTACGACTCGCAGGTCGGAGAAAATAGCACGTCAAGTGTTTTACGACTCGTGGGTCGGAGAAAATAGCACGTCAAATGTTTTACGACTTGCGGGTCGGAGAAAATAGCATGTCAAATGTTTTACGACTCGCGGGTCGGTGAAAATAGCATGTCAAATGTTTTACGACTCGCGGGTCGGAGACAATAGCATGTCAAATGTTTTACGACTCGCGGGTCGGAGACAATAGCATGTCAAATGTTTTACGACTCGTGGGTCGGAGACAATAGCATGTCAAATGTTTTACGACTCGTGGATCGGAGAGAATAGCATGTCAAATGTTTTACGACTCGCAGGTCGGAGACAATAGCATGTCAAATGTTTTACTACTCGCGGGTCAAAAACTGGGTTGATCACAACACGAGGGTTGGAAACTCACAACACGTGGGTTGGAAAACAGATCGATCACAACACGAGGGTTGGAAACTCGCGACACGTGAGTCGGAAAATACACCTATCACAACACGAGGGTTGGAAACTTACGACACGTGGGTCGGAAAATACACCTATCACAACATGAGGGTTGGAAACTTACGACACGTGGGTCGGAAAATACACCTATCACAACACGAGGGTTGGAAACTTACGACTCGAGGGTTGGAAAACAAACCTATCACAATACGAGGGTTGGAAACTCACGACTCGAGGGTCAGAAAACAAACCTATTGTAGCAACCTGCCTTAAAAATTAAGACTTAGAGTCGCCACCTATTCTACCAAGGCGAATAGGAAACCTTACGCAATTAAGAGATCAGGGTAAGTTATTATAATCAGGTCGAGGGAAGGTGTTAGGCACCCTCAACCCTTTCCTAAGGTCTGTTTTGAGGTAAAGGTTTTATGGCTAAAATTTAGAGGTTTAATAGCTAAGGAAATGAATAGGGCGAAAATTGAGATTTTTAGGAAGGTGACTCGCCTTGGTAATCCAAGTGCCTACGTATCTCCTTATGGAGAATCAGAGTCAACGTAGTTCGGGCACAGGGTTGTACGCCTTAGAATTTGGAATTTGATTTGATATGGTTTGAAGGCTTTCTGAATAGCCTGTCGTAGTTTTGAATTTGATTTGAAAGGCATTTTGAGTTGCCTGATTGGAAAGGATGAAAATCTGTAGTGTGTGGTTTAGTGTGTTTTAGGTGTTTTGGGCGTACAACCCTGATTTAATATGTCACCGTTAGATGCGATGATCAATAGATTTGATTAGTATAGCTAACGGATTAATAGGGCATTGCTGGTTACTCAGATCGATAGATTTGATCGTCGCGGGCAGCAAATTAAGTGTATTTTAAATTATATATTTTTATCTCTCGTCTAATGCGACCAATAGCTTTAGTCGGGTCGAGGAGAGAATTATTTAAGGGTTAAAGTTTTGCCCAAATGGGCAGTAGGATTGGGCAAACCCTAATACTTATAACCTTTCTAAGTTTTTTTGTGATTTTTGTAATTAAAAATAATTAAATAAATTACTCAGCATAATCGAATAATCGGAAAATAATCCTAATGTTAATCATTGGTCTAATCCTATTTTTTTATTCCTAAGCAAATTAACTAAACCTAAATATAATTAATTAAACCTAAATATAAACAATACAAAATAAGAAAAATATATAATAAAACCTGGTAAAAATCCAGTGTTAAACACCTCTGAGACCCCATGATGCACCTTCAGCCTTGCTTACGTTAGATCTAGATTGTAGAGAGATCCTGTGGTCAGAAACGCTGGTGCATGGTGTGTTTGGCGAGGAGGCATGCACTGGATCTATAAGCAGAAAATAAATGAAAATAACTTGAAGGTGCTGGGGATCGAACCAGCAACTTTATGGTTGCGCCACGTCCCTTCCAACCACTTGTACTACATACTTGAGTTGTTAAACACATAGAAAGAATAATAAAAAACAGTTATTAAATGGTATGCAAAGAATCAACGCGCGGGCCCCATTCTGTTGACTGCCCAGTCACGTTAAGAGAGAGAACCCAGGAATACGGCTGGACCAATGGTAGCGTCCCACACGTGGTCAACGATTCTCCCATACTGTTCATCATCTTCAACATTTGTTTTGCTACGAATTTGATGCTATTTTACTACGGTTTCTGTAACAAATTTGGTAGCGAATCCTGCAAGAACAAACCTGGAAAAATAACGAAAATAAAAGATCCAAAACGCCCTATCCCCCCTAAATTGACCCTTGTGAATCCAATGGTGATGTCTGTTTGGCTTAAAAATGTCTGCAAACGTGAAACCGATCCACAAAGAGTATCACGCCCTAAACATGGCGTATCAGGCTATGGGCTTTGAAACCTTCATGTAACACGTCCAATATGTTCTAATTGACCCACTGACCTTGTATGAATCAACAAAAAAACATTAACAACGCAAGGATAAACGAAATTGATTTCAACAAGATGTTACCTCATGAGTGGTTTGGCCGAATGATTTCCAAGGGTCCTGGGCTCCACCAATGGTTGAAACTTATTCCTGAGAACCTCAGGAGATTGAGTGTATGGCCAGCGAGAGTTGAAACTCGTTTGAAACCGAATTCCTTCGTGCCCTAGCTTACTTGAATTTTTTCAACTTTAAAACCCTACTCTTGCAGCCTTTTTCACGTCCCTCCCTCTCCCTTGGGTCTGCAAATATTCTTAGTATATATGTGAGTCAATTAGGGTTATCAATGGGCTTGGATATCTTCTCCTTGGAGAGAAAATTTATTTGATAGAAATATATATTATTTCTATTTAATCTTGGAAGGCCTTTCTCCATAATTATGCATCATGACTTTGGATATTCTTTGGATGTCTCTTGGGCCCTTAGATGATGGAAAATAAACCCATACAATTTATTTCACAATTTTTTGGTTTTTGCTTAATTAATTTGCTTTTATAAATGAATAAAAATACAAATAAATAATCCCAAAAAATATATGAATAAATTTATAGGTCCTATATGGACTCATAATCATGTTTAAAGTTCAAAAGTTAGGCTCACTAATTCAAAATTGTGAAAATCGCCCATTAGGGTTCCATGCATTCCTTGGAATTTGACCAACTTGTGCACATCGTATCTCCCTCAATTTTAATCATATAAACGCATTCTAGGACTTTTTAGAAAGCTTGATGAGTCCTCTAAATGACATTTTTGGTTTCATCTCAATTGAAGCTTCCATGCTCAAGTTATGAGCTTTGACCTAAAAGGTGTTTTTCGTTGACTTTCAAAAGGACCTGTAATGTTTTTGTCCATATCTCCAAAATGGTGCATTTCTTGATTTTGGACCCAACATCAAAGTTGTAGAGGGTGAAATTTCCTTGAGAATAGGCTTTGGTTGGGAAATTTTTGATGCTCCATGTGGAAGTTATGCCCAGTCAAAGTTGCGTTGACTTTCTCCTATAAAAAACCCTAATTTGAACCTTTGCATTTGTTCATGGTGATTTTTATTGATATATAATGATCAACCTTTGATCAATTGATGGATATAACCTCAAATACTTGCTGTTGACCAAAAATCTTGGAGTTTGACTGTATATTGACTATAGTTGACTTTTAGATCAGCATAGTCGATTATTGATCATCTGAGCCATTGCGTGCGCAATCTTTGGAATAGAAGCTTTATAATTGACATAGAGATACCTTTAGACATATGAGACACCTTGAGATCCATTTGAGGCCTTAAATATTCACAATCCTTTGATAAAATGAAAACCCTAGTTTTGAGAGGCCCTCGATTAGGAGCATGTTGCTTGAATAAACTATTGGACCTTGAGCCATTGAAGATAAGCAGAGGAGGGAAAATTTTGGGGTATGACAGCTGCCCCTGTTCAATCTTCTTAAACCTGAAGAGTCGGATAGGCACGTCTGCCCATCGTGATCTAAAGGTGGAAGATGATTGAACACTGAAATGCCCTGAAATTTGCCTTTGTTGGGAAGAAATTCCGTGGGAGATGGGCTTAAAGACGCCATCCGAGGTAAATACCCCTCTTTTTCTTGGATGTGAAGCAGATGCTTTCAGAAGGAACCACTTGCTTTGATTGTAGTACGGCCTAAAAAGGCAACCTGAATTTTATGCAATGTTAGGATGTATGATGCAGCGAGCTTCTCAAAATAAATGAGAGAGATGAATGTATATGCATTATGTATGAATGAGGTATGTAATTGAATGATGCATGACTATTAGCTATGTTAGTTGAAGTATGTTAGTAACTTTGCAAAAAGAAAAATAAAACCTTTGTGTGTTATTGATGATGTTTTGGAGAATATCACTGCCGAGGGACTCACGTGATAAACCCAATTGAAGAAACCTTTGAAAATCTTGTGCTCGAGCGTGAGAGAAAAGAACCGTCCTGCTAAAGCCTGAGTCTTACATAGCGAGGACTTGTAAGAGGGATCACTTGTTATGATTCTAACAAGCTCACCTGCACCATTAGGATAATTTGCTAGGGTTATAGCAAACTCACCTGCACCAATAGGATCCTTTGCTAGGGTTATAGCAAACTCACCTGCACCAATAGGATCATTTGCGAGGGTAATCGCAAACTCACCTGCACCAATAGGATCATTTTCGAGGGTTATCGCAAACTCACCTACACCAATAGGATCATTTGCGAGGGTTATCGCAAACTTACCTGCACCAATAGGATCATTTTCTATGGTTATAGCAAACTCACCTGCACCAATAGGATCATTTGCGAGGGTTATCGCAAAGTTACCTGCACCATTAGGATAATTTGCTATGGTTATAGCAAACTCACCTGCACCATTAGGATAATTTGCTAGGGTTATAGCAAACTCACCTGCACCATTAGGATCCTTTTCTAGGGTTATAGCAAACTCACCTGCACCATTAGGATCCTTTGCTAAGGTTATAGCAAACTCACCTGCACCATTAGGATTATTTGCTAGGGTTATAGCAAACTTACCTGCACCTATAGGATCATTTGCGAGGGTTATCGCAAACTCACCTGCACCAATAGGATCATTTGCTATGGTTATAGCAAACTCACCTGCACCATTAGGATTATTTGCTAGGGTTATAGCAAACTTACCTGCACCATTTCTTGACGTATCTGCAGAATTTAGAAATATGCAAACCAGAGACCTGGCGTTGTATATGCTGTCTATACCAAGTTAGCGTGCGAAGCGTAATGTGTAAAGCGTAGCGTGTACATGCCTATGATCCTGACGTTTGTACCATGTAGATGCCTTATGATATTGACTCGAATGCTTATACTGATGCATATGTATATATACTAATGCTGATGAAAATCCCAAGATTTTATCTCCTTAAGCCCGTTGAACCTGTTTAACCGATGTTTGCCCCTACACCATGATTATGCTCATGCCGGCTTGGCAATGTTTATGTATATGGATAATGCTTATGCTTATGTATATGTTGATTGATGTAACGAGTGGAATGAAGTAATGTCTTCTATAAGACTACCTGAAAAGGTTTCTGGAATGGATGTGAATGTTTGTCTTAAAGAAGACTATTTGAAAAGATTTTTAGCAACGGATGAGGGAATATCTTTAAAGACTACTACCTGAAAAGGATGAAAGGTGTCTTTAAGAAGGACTACCTAAAAAAGTTCTTAGCAGGGAATGAGGAAGGTCTTTAAAGACTACTACCTGAATAGGCTGAAAGAAAGGCTACCTAAAAAAGGTTCTTAGAAAGGACGATTAATGTCTTAGAAAAGACCACCCAGAAAGGTTCGTAGAATGTCTTAAAGAGGACCACTTGAAGAGGTTCCTGAAAAGGATGACAAATTGTCTTAAAGAAGGCTACCTAAAAAGGCTGGAAGATGTCTAAACATAGACCACCTAAAAAGGTTCTTAGCAAAGAATGAGGAATTTCTTTAAAGACGACTACCTGAAAAGGCTGAGATATGTTTTTAAGAAGGACTACCTAAAAAAGTTCTTAGCAAGGACGATGAATGTCTTAGAAAAGACTACCTAAAAAGGTTCTTAGAAAGAGAATGTCTTAAAGAAGACTACCTAAAAAGGTTTTTTGGAAATGGCATGATTGTCTTAGAGAATATTACCTAGAAAGGTTCTTAGAAAAGTAATATCTTAAAGAAGACTACCTGAGGAGGTTTCTAGAAAGAATGACAATTCGTCTTAAATAAGACTACCTAGAAAGGTTGACAGATGTTTTAAAGAGACTACCTAAAAAGGTTCCTGGAAAGGACAATGAATGTCTTAAAAAAGACCACCTAGAAAAGTTCTTAAAAAGAGAATGTCTTAGAGAAGACTACCTAAGAAGGTTCTTGGAAATAACGATGATTGTCTTAGAGAAGACTACCTAGAAAAGGCTGAAAGATGTCTTAAAAAAGACTACCTACAAAGGCTGAAAGATGTCTTAAAAAAGGCTACCTAAAAAGGTTCTTGGAAAAGACGATGAATGTCTTAGAAAAGACTACCTAAAAAGGTTCTTAGAAAGAGAATGTCTTAAAGAAGACTACCTTTAAAGGTTTTTGGAAATGGCGACGATTGTCTTAGAGAATATTACATAGAAAGGCTCTTAGAAAAGGAATGTCTTAAAAAGACTACCTAGAAAGGTTCTTAAAATGTCTTAAAGAAGACTACCTAAAGAGGTTCCTGAAAAGGATCGTAAGGTTTGTCTTAAAGAAGACTGTTTGAAAAGGTTCCTAGAAAGGATCGTAAGGTTTTTCTTAAAGAAGAATGCTTGAAAAGGTTCCTAGAAAGGATCATAAGGTTTGTCTTAAAGAAGGCTACTTAAAAAGGTATGGTGTAATGCATCAACCAATGCATGACTTATATGTATGATGCTCCGATGATAGGTTGTTGGTAACCAAAGCGTATATAGCTCGCTGGAGTTGCAGGTTTGTTGGATGCTAGCGCGATTTCCCAATACCTATTTTTTTGAACTTTGAAGATCGTAGTTAGGAGAAGGATTTGTTCGATGTTGTAAAGTGTGAGAACGCCTTTTCCTTATGTTGTGCGCCTTGCCCCAGTTTGACTTTTTTGAAATACTCCACGCCTTTAACCTTTTGAGGTTCTCCACGCCTTTAACCTTTTGAGTTGTTTACTTTATGGATTTGATATCCAATGCCCCAATGTTTAGTGGAAAAGATGCCTATGATCTCCAAGCCATGAAGGAAGTGCCCCGAGAAATAACTCTGTCATATGCTTCGATGTTTGGATTGAAAGGTATGCCTTTGATCTCCAGGATATGGAAGGCTATCCATAGTGTTCTATCCTTTTAGTTTAAATTCCTCCCATGTTTGACATGCCCCTGATTGAGATTGCTTCGAGGTGTGCCCCAGTCGATTGAACCTTAGGAAGACTGCCCCTAGTGAATAGGATGTTTGATTGCATGCCCCTGTGATCCTTGAGATTTTGCCCCTGTTTAGGAGAACCCTCTGGATGTGGTTCCCCCATTCCATAGTCTTTATTAGGAATGATCACCTTTGATTAACCAATTTTGAGATTTCCTTGATGCTAAGTGTATATTCGTAGATGACGTTGTACCCTTCGAGAAGTAACTCCAATGCAATGCAGGCGCAAGTTTTGAAATCGAAGTCTGTTATGAATTAAGACTGGATGATTATAAATGAATGCTTGAAGAAGCGCAACGGTTAGGAACAATTTTAACAAACCTGGGAGTCAGTATAACAATATCATGCTTAATATGCTTTCGTAGTTAACCTTGCCTCAATTAGGACTTTTGAATGTTGTAACTTGGCCTTGGTTCATGGTTTAAAAAACAATGGATATAAGGCTCAAAATTTTATTAATCCCATCCCTTTCTCCTTGATGTTCTCCAGATCCTAAAAATTCGCTTAATCCAATGAATGTGCTTTGTTTGCAAGAGAATCGCTTCAGTTTTGATGTTGAGCAGAAGCCTTAGTAGAGATCCAAGCATTGATGAAAATGTTGCAAAGATCCAAGCATTTATGAGAAGCTTTGATGAGTCAGCAGTCATAAGATTATCCTTTGTATTTCACCTCTGTTTTTATCCCTATTTTTGCATGAACCAATTCCTTTGAGTTTTATCCATCGGGATGCCCTAATTTTTTCCTAAGTCATTTTTATTTTCTTTCCTGAAATTTTCCATTTTTGACTTAGCGGGCGTTTTTCTTTTGAAAGCTCCTTTTGAGATTTGATCCTTGGATATTGAATGTTGTGACTGCCATGTTTATTTTGACTTGTAAGCTTCGACTTTGATACTTCCTTGATCTTGAATGATATATTGAGGAAGAAAATGTTGTGAATGTTACCTCCATTACTTCCTCAATCTTGGATGAATGCGAGGAAGAAGATATGCTTGAACCTTTGTTTTGACATTTTCTTGAACTTTGCTTGGATTGACTGATTCTCTTGACAACCAAAATACACCATTGGATTAATCGAAATCTACCCTGCCCCTGGTTGAAATCAAGGTTGATTTGAAAAGTAGAAAAAAAATCCAACTCCTGGCTTGAGGGGGTGACGAGGGATTAACATCCTTATATATCCACTGTTTGGGAATTGAAACAATGCCTGTACATCGTCGGTTCGGTCTTACCTTGAAAGCATATGTTTAGCAAGACTTAGTTATTTGTATTCTTCATCCTCCCTTAAGTTTGTTAATAATCCTAACTTTAAAATAGCATATAAGTGTGCGAGTGGAAAGTCGTAGTAATGAGCGAATGAATTAACTCCAAAACCTGCATGGCCATCCTATTAGAATTGCTAATCCGAAGGTACAACTTTTATCTTGAGTGACACTTAGCGATCGTCGGGGTTGAAATTTTGACACGATAGACACCTATTGATCCTAGGGACAATCTCCTTTGTAAATCCGTCGACCTTGTTTTACTCCTTAGTTCCTAGACTTGTAGAAGTAACGGATAATCTCGAATTTCTTCTTGGGCGCGTCAAACCTGTCGGGCATAAATTATTAGCGGTGGGTTTTCGTCGTATCGGAACTTCATGAGTTTCCTTTGACTGAACCTCTTTTGCTTTTCCTAAGGATAGTATCACACCATTCGCAATCTTTGGAGTTCGTAGGTTGATGAAGAAAATCTATGGCCCTTTTGCCCCTTTGGTGGGTGTCGCACGCTCGCGAAAAAATGAACAGAGTCGCCACTAATATATTTATCCCATAAGGGAAAGGAATATCAGAAAACCTAACAAAGGAAGGAACAGGGTCTTGCGACCAGAGAATCAAGGTACGGGAGTCGGTTACGCAAGGGGAAGGTATTAGCACCCCTCACGCCCATCGTACTCGATGGTATCCACCTATGTTTGTTTCTATCTAAAGGGTGTGTACTATGTCTATGTCTAAATGTGCATGAATGCAAAAGAAATACGGGGAAAAGAAGGAATTATTTACAAGTGTGCTCGTTCAAGCCCCGCGACTTGATGCCTACGTATCCTTTTCAGGAATCAGAGCGCCGTAGTTCGGCTCAAGATTTTCTGTTTGTTTTTGTGTTTTTTAGTTGGGCGGAGTTAACGCTCGCGCTCCTGCATAAGGGATCGACCTAGGATGCAATGGAGCGGAGATAATGGTGCCCTTAAGAAAGCGAGAGGAGAGAGAAAGAGTTTGAGTGTTTCGAGGAAATCCCTTAAGCAAGGGAAACTCGAGTTACTCTTTGGTTTGTGTTTTTTAAGAGTTGGGAACTTACGCCTGAATGGGACCCTTAAGCAAGGGAGATCCAAGCACTCGAACATTCCCTTAAGCAAGGGACGTTCAAGCTTCCATTCCCTTTTTAAGAATTTTCACTTTGATTATTAGTGCTTTAAGTGTTTTCTTGGTGTTTTTTAATGGGAGTTTATTTGAATATTTTTAGATGTTTTATGGTTGTAAAAGAAAAAGAAACTAGCCTAAGTAAACTAGCCTAATATGAATGGGAATTTCTACCTAATATTATCATGGTTTCTACCTAAGGTTAGGATTTAAAAGAAGCATGAAAAACAAAGCGCTAAGTAGAATATTGAAAATAGCATGAAAAAGAACAAGTCAAAATATAGCACAAAAGTGAATTAAAAGTACTATTATTTTTATGGTTTTTATGAAAGAAGTTGAATTTTTAATTAAGCTAAAGAAGCTAAAATGTAAACCTAAAGCTAACATTTTTTATGAACATTTTTTATATGACAAAAATTGTATTAAAGTCTAAAACAAGTAGGAGAAAAAAAGCATTTTTATTGCCTAAGAGAAAATAGAAGAAATCTAATTAAATCTAAATTCTAGTAATTAAAAGAAATAGGAACAGGGTGGTGTGAAAGAAATATGGTGGTGCAGTCAGGGAATTAGCGCAGGGGCCCAAGAGATGAAGCCCAATAGCAGAGTTTTTGTTATTGATTTTTTGGATTTCTGGACTACCAAAAGCATGGTGACGGGCTCAGAATGGGGGTGAAGAGAGCAATTTCATTACAGGCCCACAATTATTGTTTTTCAGATTTGCCTCTTGTAGAAGAGCACTATGGGCCAAGTGGGGGCGTGAAGAGCAATCTGGCCCAATATTGTTAGTAGATCCACACTCAGATTATTCAATTATGCACCTTTTATTATTAGAAAAAAAATAACTAGAATAAAAATAGGAAAAGGGAGAACGACTGCGTTTTGATCTATATTATTTGTCATTCAGAAGGAGGTAATTGAAAGGGGATTAGGTCTCATGCTTGCGCCGTTTCATCTCTCGGACTCCCTCACTCTCGTCTCCTCCACCCTTCGTGAGACGGCGCCGGAGAACTCGTCTTCTCCGAGCGGCCACCGTCCAATGGCACCACTCAAACCAAGCATTTCTCTCTTCACGACCTCAATCTTGGCAAAGGATCCTTCCAATCTCCTCCCCCAACACAAACCCTAAAAGCCTAATTGTGATTGATTGAACGATGAAGAAGACGAATCTCATGTCGAAACTATAGGGGAATTACTCAGGGAGATATAATCTATGAACCGGTAGTGACAAAAATGAATCGATGATGAAATCATAGCATGAAGACGCGTGATGCTCGAATCGTAGAATGAAAGGATGTTCGTGAGGCTTACCTGGAGTGATTTACACGAGTCAATGGCTGAAGAAATCAAGAGAGGAGGCTCTGGCGACGAAATTGCGAAATAAACGCGAAATCGAGTAAGTTCTTGATCTCTTATTCTCTTCCTTCTACGAATCTTCTTTCTTCTTCATCTTCTTCTTTCTTCCTTTTCTGTGTGATGTTGTTGCTGGTTCTTGCGCGTGAGAATGAGCGGATTGGAGGTGATGACGATGAGAGTTGCAAGTGAGGTTGTGGTGAGGTGGTGGATGAGCTCAATTGATAAGAGCTTCAAATGTTGAAGCTCTATCAATGGTGGATTGGTGAGCTTTTGGTGGAGGTAAGGGAGAGAGATGAATGATGAAGAAGGTGATGGAGTCGCAGAGATGAAGATGATGATGGTGAGAGATTGAAGTGAAGGTTGGTGATTGATGGATGAGAGGTTATGAGAGAATGGAGAAGGTGATGGTGAAGAGTAGAAATGAGCGTAGAGGAAAGGTAGTGAAGAGTGAATGAGTGAAAATGGCGTGTGTGGATGGTTATGGAGGAAGGTTGCAGAGAAAGCAGAGTGTGAGAGATGAAGGTTATGTAATGGTTGAAGGAGTTGAATTGTGGAGGGAAAAGAGAATATATAAGGGTTAGGCTCGGGTGATTGTGAGGTTTGGAAGGAGGATTGGGATCAATTATTCAGGTCTGGAGTTGCTGACTAGGACAGGATTCGGTTACACTCAGGTTTGGATTCTGTTAGATTGATCTCAATGAGTTCAGTTTGTTGACTCACTGAGTTAGGGTGGTTATATTAGTTGGATGAGTTAGTTATTATCTGGTTTTTCTGTTATGAGTTTGTTAGTTTTGTTATGGTTTTGAAACTGTTAAGAAATTCAGTTAGGGGCTGAGTTATGAGTTGGAGAGAGTTAATTCTATGAGGATTGTTAGAAAGTTAGTTGATAGGTGATTAGCAACTGTTCTGACCTTCGAATATTTTCTGAATATTGATGGATCTTGCTGAATTGTTAATTGTTGGTTATTTTCTGATGTGCAGGGCAGCTAAGGATCTGAATGGTTCATGATGGTTGAATTGCACTTATTGCTTATTTTTGATCAGTACAGATTGACGGTGTTTTATTGAACCAGTTTGGGACATTGCAGTGTAGGTAATTGGACCAGGCTTTGATGTTTGGATTGCTGATTTGTCCTTCCTTTGTGTATGCAGGTCGGCCTTTGAACTGGTGCGGTATTTGTTTGGCGCAGCGAGCCGATTTTATTTTGATTTTGGACTTTGTACTCAAGCTGCAGGTTTTGTTTTGTAATGATGCAGGACTGGCATGTATGGAGTTTGGAGTCAATTCTGACAGGTTTTCGTAGCAGGTCATGTGCAGGTTCAGTTTCGAATCGACTTTGGTGGCGGTAATTCTCCGTTTTATTTTGAAGCCGGTTAGTGAACTGTACGGTGAGGAGTGATGCTGTATGTATATACTTGTACAGGTATTGATGAGTTTAGTATGAATGTTAGCTTATGGTTTGAATTCAGAATGTGACCCGGTGTTAGTTTGATGCAGTGTCGTAGTTTGTGTGTTAAATGGTGGACTGTTGATTAGGGAAGTCTAAGGTTGTTAGGATATTAGGAATTGGCTGCAAGGGTGGGAAAAGTTGAATGTTAATTGGTTTTTTATGATGTGTAGGTATGTTGAATGATGACTCTGTCAAGTCTTGTAGGTTAGAAAAAGGACTCAGATTGTGTGTATGTTGAATGTATGCAATGGTTAGTTGAACTTTCTTTGGAATTATTTCCTACTGCAGGCTTTGGTGTCAGTTTTGGCTCTCATGCATATTGACTCATGGTTATTTGGAGGCATACTTTGGATATGAGCAAGACATAAAGATTGGTGTATATTGAAGTGATATCATGAAATTGAAGTAGCAATGGCTTGATGGAAACAAACTGAATCTGACTTGGAAACAGGATAGGGCAAGGATAGGTGTTGACTTTGGTCAACTGTTTGACCAAAAGTCAACGGTTGACCAAAAGTCAACTGTAGGTCAAAAGCTTGATTTCCTGTATTCTTTGTAACTGATTTTGTGTATTTCCTCTTGACATAGTGATGGACTTGGATGTATAATAGAAAGTATATTTTGTATGGGATTTGAATGTATGATGAATGATGCGAACTTGAACCATATGTAAATGTAGTGAATGGATCTTCTAAATTAAACTTCTTTATCCTTTGAATGAATTTTCGCTCTTATTTCTCAAATCAAATCCGAATCACCTCACAAGTCGTGCAACAAACGATAGGGATAATGATAATGTCTTGATCACCACACGAGTTTATAAACATCACCTCTTGCATCGTGACTTAACTTTTGTAACTCAAACCACAAACTTTTACCGAATCTTTTCTTACTTGACCTTAGTACAAAGGCCAAATCTTGAAGAATCCTTGAAGTATGAATATGAAGATGTGGAAAAAGTACAACCAAGATAACCTTGAAATAAAATCCAATGAACCTCAGTTGAAGCGCAAAAGATTCAAAGCCTTGACTTTAACGTTAACTCTCAAATTCACTGCTTGAATAATAACCGGGGGAATCAAACTTTAATTTGCTATGCATGCCTCAACATCATTACGAGATCCCTGAATTTCCAAGATCCTCGATCCCATGCCCTTTTTATTGATTAATGATGCATGAGTTATGTTAATGCCCTAATGGAGGTATGCAGATGAAATGCGAAGCTAAAGCCAGTTAGAAATTAAAGGGTAGGACAAATTTGGGGTATGACAGCTGCCCCTATTTAATCGTCTTAAACCTGAAGGTGAGATTGGCGTCAGCCTTTCGAACATTCAAGGTAAAAGAAGATTAAATATCAAAGTACCATAAATTTGTCCTAACAAGAAGATGGTGTAAATGTTATCCTTATTTTTTGTTTTTGTTTTGATATCTGCTGGGGAAAGAGATTTTTTGTTTTTCTGGTGGAAGAATATACAGTGAATAGTGGATTTGAATGATGATAACTTGTAACGTAGCCAAAGTGCCAATACAAGGTTCTCAAAGGAAGTGATTGTTGTATGAAACTATGATTGGACAGTGCGGGTTTGATGGGGAGACAGGATCTACTGACTCAGAAATTTAAAGTAAGGGTAAATGACTCGAAACCGGGGTGGGATCAACAGATCCACGACTCAAATCTAGGGCGAGTATAACAGACTCACGACTCAAATTCAGGGTAAGATCAACGGACCTACGACCCACTTTGAAAAAGATGAGGATAAGGTCAACGGACCTACGATCCACAAGAATTGAAAAAGATGAGGATAAGGTCAACGGACCTACGATCCACAGGAAATGAAAAAGATGAGGATAAGGTCAACGGACCTACGATCCACAGGAAATGAAAAAGATGAGGATAAGGTCAACGGACCTACGATCAACAAGAAATGAAAAAGATGAGGATAAGGTCAACGGACCTACGATCCACAAAAATGAAAAAGATGAGGATAAGGTCAACGACCTACGATCCACAAGAATTGGCAAAGATGAGGATAAGGTCAACGGACCTACGATCCACAAGAATTGGCAAAGATGAGGATAAGGTCAACGGACCTACGATCCATGACTCGAAACTAGGGTAAGATCAACGGACCTACGACCCACAAGAATTGAAAAATACGAGGATAAGGTCGACAGACCTACGATCCATGACTCGAAACTAGGGTAAGATCAACGGACCTACGACCCATAAGAATTGAAAGAAGGGATAAACATCAACACTGGGGTTGGAGGACATCAACGTTGAGGTTGGAGCATATCAACACTGAGGTTGGGGAACATCAACACTGAGGTTGTGAAAGGAAAGGCGTCGACACTGAGGTCGAGGACATCAACACTGAGGTTGGGACGAGAAAAGATAAACATCAACACTGAGGTTGTGAATGACGATTGGCATCGACACAGAGGTCGGTGAAGGAATGATAGACATCAACACTGAGGTTGGACAAGAAAAGGATAGACATCAACACTGAGGTTAGAAAAGAAAGGTATCGACACTGAGGTCAAGGGAAGAAAGAATTAATATCAACACTGAGGTTGGGGATTGGGAATTAGTTTTGGAATGGTTTGCCAGGACGGAAGGCAAAGGATACACAACACGGGGGTTGGATCTAAAAAGTTTTCCCATACGGGGGAAGGGAACACGGAGACTAGTGACGACTAGACTCGATCAAAAGACATAATCACGAAGATGTTGATGCTTGCGAAGCATAAGAATTACATTAATCCCTCAGGCCAAAGGCGGGGTGTAGCTCTTCAAGAGTGGCAGTCGTTCGAATTGCCACACACCAAGTATGGTTACTCAAACGATTGAAAAATGAGATGGGTTGAATGCCCACCCTTATTCGCACTCTAATTTGCACGCAGCACACGGGAAATAACCACAACAAGACTAGTGACGACTAGACTTGACAAGAAGGCGATAGTAACCACTGGGGATTACGGGAATATCGATGCTTACGAAGCATAAGAATTACATTAATCCCTCAGGCCAAAAGGCGGGGTGTAACTCTTCAAGAGCGGCAATCGTTCGAATTGCCACACACCAAGTATGGTTATTCAAACGATTGAAAAATGAGATGGGTTGAATGCCCAACCTCATTCACGCTCTAATCTGCATGCAGCATACGGGAAATAACCTCGGAGATAACGATTCTGACGAAGAAAGACATTGCATCCGATCCTCGTTGGAGAGAGAAAATGAGACTTCTTTTGGGGATTAAGGATACCAGGTATCGGCACCGTGGCTTGAGGAGATTTTTAATGTGGTAGCAGATATCAGTCAGAGTTTGTAAGGACATTTTTTCTGTGGGGAAGTATCATCATCTTGATTGAGTGTTGATTTGTATTATCTGGCTTATGCTTTGTATGCATGTTTGAATTTTTCTATGGCGTAATGCTCCATTTTTATGGATATGCTACGCTTTTGAGGATGCAATGTTATATGCAGTGAACGCTATATGCAGAGTGCCAAATAAAGGCATTGATGAGGGAAACACCAGGGAGAATCCCCTTAGTGTTAAGGACCATGTGGAGGTGCCAATAGATATTGGACTTTGATTTGTAAGATGCACTTTTCTTTGACTTGAAGAATGATTTCTGACTTCTCACCATGTGCCACTGCTTGGAGGATTTTCAGCTTAAGGAGATTCCCTTGATTCATCATGTTAGGGATGAGAAATCCAGATAAGGAGCCTTGATTAGGGTAGTAGGACAACTCCTAGGATAAATAAACTCATATGCTTGAGGAATGGAACAAACTCTCGGGAGAAATAAACTCCATGCTTGGGGGGAGACCAAGGTTCCAGGAGAAATAGACTCCTATGATTAGGGAGAGGACACTAAAACTCAGAAGATCGTGCCCCAAGTTTCATGACCCATGAAGGAAATTGCCCCTGTGGATCCTTGGAGAGATTTGTCAAATCTCGACGTAACTGCCCTAGATTGGTTGAATCTGAGATAGATTCCTCGACTTGATTGCCCCATATTGATCAAAGCTTGCAGAGATTTATCGACATGATTGCCCCTGATATGCTGAATTTGAGAGGTCAAACCTCGATTCAATTGCCCCTGATTAGTTACATCTTACTAGAATCCTCAAGTTTCCTTTGTTTTGAAGTCAAACAAATGTGGAAACAACTTTACCACGCTCAACGGAGTCTTCAAACTCTTCCCCTCAGAGTAATCAAAGAACGCATCAACTATTCATGCCCAACAGAGTTCTTTAGAGAACCTTCCACTTGATGGTCAACATTTGGAATAATTAGCTTTTACTCCTCGGAGTTCTCAAGTCTCTTGAACTTTGACATAGTCAAGTTACTCACTGATTCTCATCTTGAAATTTCCTTGATGTTAAGCACATATTTTGCATGCAAAAGAATGTTAATTCCAAGAATGATAATTCTAATGCAAAGCCTATGTTAGTCTTGAAGTTTTAAAACTTTTTATGAAATGAGGTTGCGACCTCTTGTGACTGAATCACTAGTTGAAACAACCTCGATTTTTGCCTATGAAAGATAAAGCAGGCATACGATACCAACATAAATATGTATCACGCTTCATTGGGAGTCAGTTAAACGCTATCTTATCGGAGTGCGCTTTCAAAATAAACCCTACTTCAATTAGGACTTTTAAGGGTTGTAACTTGGCCGGGTTCACGGTTTTCAGAAAACAAAGGATTTTTAGGCTCAAAATTATTTGTACCCACCCCCTTCGTGATGTTCTCCGTTCCTAGGTTCAATTAACTCAACATGAGTGTTCATCCCTCACAAGGAATTTGGAATGGTTGAGGAATCAATGAAGTTTTTCGGACATGGCGGTCGCTCACCTTTTATTCTTCTGATTCGTTATCACACGACTTTGTTCTTGCTTTATTTTCACCATCATTTTTTCTTGCTATATTCTTTTCTTTCATCACTTTCCTTTTTTTTTTTATTTCATTTTTTTCTCTTTTCTTTTTTCCTCTTTTTTTTGAACAAGTCGTGTGACCTCGCATTGTCTTTGATTTGTTGGAAGTGATTGCAACTGCCTCATTCCATGATTGATGAAGGATTACCATTGTGGTATCGTCATCTTTTGTCCTCTTGGTGGGTGAAGGATAACCTTCACGGTTTTGACTCTCCTCAACCTTTTGAAGGATAACCATTGTTGTATCCTCAGATGTATATCATTTGTGAGTTTTGAACACTTGATCAAGTTAAATGAACACTACCCTGCCCCAGGTTAAGATAAAGGTTTTTCTTTTTTCAGAAAAAAGGAACTCCTCCTTCAAGGCTCAAAGGGGTTAACGAGGGTCTATCTCCCTTATATCTCCGGTGTTTGGGGATTTGAAATAATGCTTGTACATCCTCAGTAGGGTTTTATTCAAAAACACACGATTAGAGACTTTGCATTTTATCTTTCATCATTCTCCCTCAGCTTTTTTTTTAAGCAAGCGATTAGTAAAGTTGGTATCGTAATGCCAAAAATATTTTATGAGTGAAAACGAATGGGTTTCTTCAAGACAAACATAAACAATGTATTTTATTTTCATTCAGAAATTAACAAGTTTTTACATGCTAGCAATGCTTAAACAAACAATGAAATGTTACAAATGAGAATGCAATAAAGAAACTAAATGAATGCCATTGTTGAGGAGACTTGACTCCGTCTGGACTTATTGATCTTGAATACTTTTTGCAGTTCTTTCCAAACACTTCAGATTACTCCAAAAGAGAACTCCAACGAAGTCACCCATGAGTCGTAAACTTTTTCCTTGCTTTAGGGATTCGAGCAATGCGAGTGATGCAATGCTCAAGATAAGAGTACGTCTTGCTTATCCCTCGTGCGGGAGCCCCAAGCATATTCATTGAAGAAGTATTTGCCATCAAACATGGAGGAACCTTGCGTGGTCACCAAACTTAGAGAAGCTATCTGTTGTAAGGAAAGACCAAAACACCAACTGAAACACCAACCTTCACGGATACAACTGAGCACAAGAACCTTGAAAATGAGAGATGTTTCTACATAACAATCTTGATTACCACATGGAAAGAGATTCTGACAAAGTCACCCAGGGATTTGTAATGCTCTTAAGGGATTCGAACAAAGCAAATGGCGCAATGCTCAAGATAGACCAGGTCTTGCTTATCCCTCGATCGGGAGCCCCCAGCAACTTCCACACATGTATAGGAGATGATTACCAATTTAGCTTCAATATCCAAACCATCTAGAGTGAGTAAATGGCCCTTGCAGTTTCTTGACATCAAGTATTAGGCTCAAACACACAATGTATAAGTCAATGGAGTCACGACCTTCTATGACTTTCAACCTTTTCTCCAAGAGGTGGAACCTTTTGTCAATTCCCATACTCGGAAACTCGAAGACTTCAATGATGTGAATTCTCCTTACCAAGAACAGGAATCTCAACATTATTTCAGACATTCTGATTCATAAGACCTTCTCATGAGGTGAGATTAACATTGCATTTGGCCTCTGAGGAACTTGTCTCAATTCTTCGTGTCTAAGAGAAAAACTTGAAGAACCTTCATACATTGATTCATGTTAATCCCCAATTCTAGTCTCATCTCAGTCAAAAACCTCACGGAGTTGTTCCATAGTTGATCTCGGAGCTTGTGGCGGTGAGAAGTCAAATCTGTTGTTGATCTTGGAATCTGGATAGGAAGGGTCCCATAAGTCTTTGAAAGAACCATGAAATGCATGATAGTATGAATGCATGTTCCATTTATGAGAGATCTTAAAGTCTTTTCATACACTTTTTTTTTCTTTTTCTTTTGGAATCAAAGCTTTTTATATAGAATATATTTTCTTTTCTTTTTTCTGCTCTTCTATTTCCTTTTTTCTTTTTCTTTTTTTTTTGAAATAGACTTTAGGATCTCCCATAAATGAAGTGGATAAAGCAATGATGTTATGCGATGCAACAACATGGGATCAAGGTCCTTATAATCTTAGTAACCTGTGGACCTCCGATTTTTTAATCCCGGGCCATACCTCTGTTCTGTAGAGATACGTGAACTGACTCTTTTTTATCGCTTAATGCTTTCGCATTTTGAAAATTCACAGAGTCGCCACCGACCTTTTATTTTATCCAATTAAGGAAAGGTTTATAAAAGAAACAGAAAAAAGACCTTTAAGAAATTTTGGGTAAGGGGGTAGGTTATACAAAGGGAAGGTGTTAGCACCCTTTGTATCCATGGTTATCCATGGGCTCTTAAGTTTGCTTAGCTCACTTGTTTTTCGATGACTTTTCAATTGCTCTGAAATTGCTCATATGTGGTTTCAAATGCTTTTGTAAATTGAATTTCGTAATGATCCGTGTGTGGATGTATACAAAATGCTTGTTTATCTTTCGAAAGATGTTTTGAAAAGAACGTTAACTTTGTAATAATCCGTGTTTGGATGTATACAAAGTATTGTCTTTTTGGAAAGTTTTGTTTTGAAAAACAACAGTGTATGAGAATTTTGTTTGTTTTGATTTGAGCAAGCAAACTAGGAGGTCTACCCTGAGTTGTAAGGTCTTTATCCTATTTCCTTTAAAAATCTATCCTTTCACCGGATATAAACGCAAGGTTCGATTTTGTACTCAAAATAGTAGAATTTTGACTTTGATTTTGAAAAGAATGAGAAGGAATTACCTTAAGAGGTGCAAGTGTGATTGTGTTTGTATTCAGATATTTATCTTTGAAGTTAGTGATCTAACGGTTCAATTTTATCTTTGACATACACGCAGTTTATATTTGCTGGAAATTAAAATGCGGAAATGTAAAGTGCGGAAAGTAAATCTACGCTATTACATCGATTGTGCAGGAAATGTAAACTAGCCTATTTACATGAATTTGACATCCTATACATTTATCTAGGAATTTAAATTGCAAGGAAAATAAAAGGCCTGTTTTTGGATTTTTATGATTGATTTTAATTATAATTAATGCATGATTAATTAAATTAAAATGAAGAAAAAGATAAAAATAGATTTAAACCTAGAAATTAAGTTTAAAATATGTACAAAATATTTGTTAATTAATTTTAAACAAAACTAATTTTTTTGGAATTTTTTGGAATTGATTTAAGTTAATTAAAACATAATTATGTAAATAATTATACAAATAATTAAAACTTAAAAAGAAAATTATTCAAAATATGTACAAAATTAGTTTATAATATATAAACAATATTTTATATAAAGAACAAATTTTTTTATGATTTTTTGATTGGTTAGAATAATTAAAAAGCAAATATATAAATATATACTAATTAATTATGCAAAATATTGAAATTTTAAAGAAAAATAAAATATTTTTATTTCAGAAAATAATATATTATTTTAGAAGTCTAAAAATATTTTTTGTGTATTTTTTGGATTTTTAAAACTATTTTTAATTAATTTAACAAAGAAATTAAAATAAAATAGAAAATAAAACAGAAAATAAAAGGATACTGATCCTGTGTGGTTTGATTGAGGGAGTATGATGTGCACGCGCGTTCTGAAGCGTTGGATGAGCTGTTAAGCAAGATCAGGTGGTCCAGAAATTGAGGCACGTGGTATACGTTACACCTGCAAAACACTGGATTAGTGGAAAGTTTAAAAAAGTACGCGCGCTGCTGAACCAATAGGAGGAAGACACGTCTTCGTCTTCAACCTTCAGACAAGGCCTTTAACAGCGCTTTTGTAAAAAAGCGCTATAGTAAGTGAGCCCTAATTCTGCAAAATAACGAATAGGGGTAAACAAGCACATAAATTTGGCGCGATGGTACCATTCAACTCGTTTTGTCCATACGAATCTAATGGTACTATTTAGAACCTCTAATTTTGCCTAATTTGGAAAGCCCTAATTTTGAAGCTATGAACCCTAAAATGGTAGTTTCGTTTATACGTGTTCAAACTTCAATTAAGTTTCCAGAAATGATCTACACCTCAAACCAAACTTAATAGTATGTCTACATCTTGTTAAGCATGTGTGAATAACCAGATACGAATTGATTTTAGTTTGAACAAATTTGGACCTGTATAGCTCGATTCAGTGAGCTTCAAGGCTTGTAACTGATTGGGATAGTTTCAGTGATGTTCAAGGAAGGTGTCTGAATGCTTAGTTTGTATTGAAATGGACTGAAATTACAAATTCGAATTTGAATTTTCTTTGAAACTTTTCAAGTGATTACAAGTGTGTATAGCTAAGCTTTGCTTCTGAACTTGCCCCCCTTTTCGTTACTGAACTATGATAGCTTATTTATAAGCATTGAGTGCTTAGAATTGAAGCTAATATGCAACTAGTTGCCTTTGTTGAAATCTTGCATTTTTTAATATTAAAAAAGCTTTGAATTCTTGACCAAGTCCCCTTGCCTTCAATGCACCTGCCTTGCTCTTCAATTCTCTGTAGAAAGGTAGAGATTCCTTGGGTGAGTCATGCTTGGAAGTTAAGCTACCATTTATCCATCCATTTTTCTTTTAATTTAATCTTAAAATAAGATAAAATCAAGCAAAAAATGGATAAAAAAGGTGTGGGCTTAGTCTTGGTCGTGGGAGGCCCATATCATCATGGAAATGATGTTTGAATGCTGAAAACTTGGCCCCATTTGGAAAAACTACATTTTTGAGCAATGTTGATTTCATGTATTTTCCCAAAATTTAGCCAACTTCAACAAGGTGTAAATCCTTCAATTTTTGTAATATGAAGGAGATCTTGCACTTTTTGGAAACCTCAAAGAGTCCTCTAACCAATGTCTTTGGTCTCATGTCAAAATGATTTTTGATGCTCCTTGTGTGTCCTTTTGAAAAAAGTGTCTTTTTGTTGACTTTGAAAATGACCTGTAATGTCTTTGATCATATTTTTAAAATGGTGAATCCAATGACCATGGGATCAATGGCATTTGAAAGATAATTAAATTTCCTTCAAGATGAGCTTTGTTTTGAATTTTTTGGATGAAGGATGAGAGAGTTATGATCAGTGAAAGTTGAGTTGACTTTTCAGGCAAAAACCCTAATTTTGAATCTTAGGGTTTTGTTGATTTTTGATCTTTCCTTGATGAATTATGATCATCCAATGATCAAATGATGAATCCTTTGACAAAATATGGACTTTGACAAAAAAATTCATTTTTGACTGTCTGTTGACTTTTTTGGTCAAACGGGTCGTCTGTTGACTGTTTGAGCTGCTGACGGTGCGTCTGAGTGAATTGAAGTTTGAAAATTTGTATGATGGTACTTTGAGATATATGGATGTGTATGAAATCCATTTGAGCTCTCAAAAACTTGTTGCTCCTGTAAAAACAAGAAAAACCCTGATTAGGGATTGTTTATGTAGGAGACAGTTAAGCGTACCTGATTTTTGTGCATTGTTGAGTTTCTGCTAGTCGCGTGATATTCAGAAGACTTCTAGCACAAAAGATCTTGGAATTTTGAATTGTGAAAGATTGATTTGATTGATGGTACAAAACACTGAGAATTGTATTGCCAGCAGTTTGGCTGTCAACTGACTGTCCAGGTATTGACGTAGCAGTTAGAGTGAGAAATCAACAGTCAAAGTTAATTTTATTTTTTTTTGTTTTTGTTTTATGTTTTATGTGAAAAATGAAAGTTTATTTACATGACTTGTTAAAAAAAACATAGACATAATAAATAACTAATATTTACGGTATGCGGGCAAAATTACCGAAAATAACCCTGAAAATCATTTAATGCACAGAAATAGGAATATTTGACTGGCAGAAAACACACAAAATATTATCTTAGTAATTAAGCAATATTATGACAAATAGTAAAACATTTAATACTGACAGTACAAATATTACATACTATATTGAACAGTACGGCGAATAAACGGTACATTTAAGAAATAAGAAATACGGCAAATTTCAGGAATGACGGTTAATGACCCATGCTATGAACAATAACATGTAGATGATTGGGAGTGCAACCATTGCAGGTCCACACTCTTCAGGACTATGTAGGCAGAAGAAAGTCATGATCACCGTAGCAATGGTGATGACTGTAAGAAACAGTGTCTCTATCCACTATGCCATTCTTGCCAGGGAAGAAGAGAAAATAGATATGAGGTAGGAATTTGAAAGATGAGTTAGAGTTTGATGTGAGATTTTATGGAAGAAAATGGGAGGTATTTATAGAATGGAAAGGAGGATAGAGACGTTGGGGAATGATGTGATTCCGTACAAAAGGAAAATTTGAGTGGAAGTAAGATTTGAAAGAAAGTGGAGATAGTGTTGGAAAAAGAGAGATTTGATTTTTGAAAAAGAGATTTGAAAAGATTTTTGAAAATAATGGAATATAGTACAAAATTAGTGGGAAACAAAAGATAATAATAATCTACTTGTTACCAGTACAGTCTGAGTTTCCTGATTCTGCGCCTGCAAAAAGATTTAACTCTGTACCAATTGTGTCAGTACTATTTATCTGTAAATAAATAAATAGCATGTGTGAAATAATAAACAGTATTTGGCGTTTGCGTAAGAATAAATTCAACTGCAAGCCAAATTACTGTATAAGAAAAATTCTAAAAACTAAGTGTTTCATATGTCAGGATATTTGTTGCAATAATCCATAATTATATGAGACTCTTAATTTTCAGATTGGAGTTTTCTTGAAAAAAGATGTGGGCAAATTTTGGGGTATAACAGTTGCCCCTATTCAATCTTCTTAAACCTGAAGAGATTGTCTGAAATCTGAAGGTAGAAGATGATTGAATATTTAGATGCCCTGAAAATTTCCACTTACCTTGATCAGAAGAGATGTTGGAAGTTGCATTTGAATGTCGTCTGTGAAATGTTGTTGGCAGATTGAAACATTACCTGAGATGGGCTTTCAGATGCCACCTGGTAAATGTGTTGATGGTTTGTTCATCAGAATGAATCCATTGATTATATCTTGATGAAGGATTTGAAAGTCTTTGTGTTGACTGTTTCGGAACCGTCCAAGGTTACCGCTTTAAGTCTTGGAAGATAATCGTTACGGAACTTGTCCAAAGTTTTTCCGATTTAGATTTTGGAAGTTGATCATTGTGGAACCGTCTGAGGTATCGCTTTAGATCTGCAATGTTAGATCGTTTTGGAACCGTCTGAGGTATCGCTTTAGATCTGCAATGTTAGATCGTTTTGGAACCGTCTGAGGTATCGCTTTAGATCTGTGATGCTAGATCGTTTTGGAAACGTCTGAGGTATCGCTTTAGATCTTCGATAGTAGATCATTCTGGAACCGTCTGAGGTATCGCTTTAGATCTGCAATGTTAGATCGTTCTGGAACCGTCTGAGGTATCGCTTTAGATCTGCAATGTTAGATCGTTCTGGAACCGTCTGAGGTATCGCTTTAGATCTGTGATGCTTGTTTTTTGAGTTGGTTAGTGATCAGAATGAATCTTCGGCTTGATTATATCTGAGAGAACCGTTCATGGAATTCAGGTGAACACTGCATGTGATTGAGAACATCTTTGTTGAAGATATCCGTCTACCTGAAAAATCAAGTTAGTGATATGCAATGTTTATGATGCATGTAAATGTGAGATATTCCCGGAGAAATATGCATGTGATGTTGTGTATGAATATGCGTATGATGCATGATGTATGATGTATGATGTATGATATATGATGTATGAATGTGAATATGTGAATGTGAATATGTGAATGTGAATATGTGAATGTGAATAATGAATGTGTGAATGTGAATATGAATGTTTGAATGTGTGATGTATGAATGTGATGCGTGTCAAGCTTCTAGTTGGGAAAATAAATTTCCGCCAGTCATCTGGATATGACTATATTGTGATCGTTGATGATCTTTTGTCTTGTTTGAGTACCCTCGGCTGGGGAAATTCTTTGAGAATCCTGGTATTCTGTTGAAGGATCTTTGAATATCTCTTGAGAATGAAAGGTAGCTGGAAGTTCTGATGCCCTTTCAAATGGGAATGAGGAAGATGCATAATCCTCCGATGCACTATCTGACCAAGTCCGAGTGCGGGGATCATACCTTCTAAAGGTAGTAATCTGGAACAACCCTGCTGGGGGATAAGACCTCTTTTGAAGAGAAAATCTTTTTGAGGAATTTGATGAGAAAGGCGTTTCTCTTGGGGATTTTCTTCTGATGGGATGATGTCCAGATAATTGGGACATTTCCTGAATGCTATTCCTGTTTTTCCTGGTAAACATCAATCATATTCAAATGCACATGCTCATTCAAAATTATCATTGGGACGCTTACGTATTTAAACAGAAAAAGTGAAAATGGTGATTTTTGAGCCTAAGCTGCATTGATTTTTGAAAAAGAGCCATGATAGGCTGGTTAGCACAGGGAGACAACAATCCTAGAAGTAGGAAACTGTCAGAAAGTTTTGAAAAATATTTATGAAGATAAATAGCTATGTGAAAACGATCCAGTCAAGTTTCAACTCTGCTATTGCCAATCTGTCTTCGAGCATCTCATCCCTCACTTGTTGGAAGAAAGTGATTGGACTGATCGGTGTCTTTGAGGTGTTGAATCTTGATGGTGAGTAGGCAGCTGAACGGAACACAGTTGTATGTTTCATTCCCTAACTTTTGCCTAGGCTGCCCTTTTAGGTTTTCAGCCCACCGGGATAGTATTTGTTTAGTCTCTAATTTTTGCCTGGACCGCCCTTTCGGGTTTTCAATCCACCGAGACGCTCTTTTTTTGCCTAAGTTGCCCTTTCAGGTTTTCAACTTAGCGAGCTGTTTTTTTCTTTTTAAGAGAAGTATTTTTTGACTATGTCAGCATTCACAGGGTGTGGGAAATCCTCGCCATCCATGGTGGTAAGCAACATGGCGCCGCCGGAGAATATTTTCTTGATTATGAATGGTCCCTCGTAGGTGGGAGTCCATTTGCCTCTGGGATCACCTTGTGGTAAGATGATGCGTTTGACAACCAAGCCACCAGTTTGGTATGCTTGACTTTTGACTTTTTTGTTGAAGGCTTTGATCATACGCTTTTGGTATAGCTGACCATGACAAATAGCTGCGAGCCTTTTCTCATCAATCAAGTTTATCTGGTCCAACCGTGTTTGAATCCAATCGTCTTCGTCTAGATTGGCTTCTTTCATAATCCTTAGGGAAGGAATCTGAATTTCAATTGGAAGAACTGCCTCCATACCATAGACTAAGGAGAATGGAGTTGCCCCTGTTGAAGTACGCGCAGATGTGCGATAACCATGAAGAGCAAAATGCAACATCTCATGCCAGTCTTTGTAGGTTACTGTCATTTTTTGTATGATTTTCTTGATGTTCTTGTTGGCAGCTTCCACCGCGCCGTTC